>NC_090268.1:298458434-298764387 GCF_040414725.1 Anabrus simplex | reverse complement strand
TATTTTTTTAAAAATTAAAAGAAAACTAATTCAAAGATTTTTTTTTTTTTTTTGCTAGTTGCTTTACGTCGCACCGACACAGATAGGTCTTATGGCGACGATGGGACAGGGAAGGAAGCGGCCGTGGCCTTAATTAAGGTACAGCCCCAGCATTTGCCTGGTGTGAAAATGGGAAACCACAGAAAACCATTTTCAGGGCTGCCGACAGTGGGGTTCGAACCTACTATCTCCCGAATACTGGATACTGGCCGCACTTAAGCGACTGCAGCTATCGAGCTCGGTAATTCAAAGAAATACCACACAAGAAATATATTGAGAAAGCCACTACAAAGTAAAAAATAATGTTTCTGAAACGTTCTTAGCAATCAATAGGCTGTAATAATTACACTCCTCAGTTATTTCGTATGTTTAATATCGTATTATTTCTACCAATACCTACAATTTGTTCTGATTTGTTTAAGAACAGATATCTTTTGAGGTCGGCGTCAGATTTTACTGTGCCTCACTCTAATAACCTAATCTAGAACAAATATTAAGTACTAGATATAAATTGTTTGGAGATCTTACGACTTGTTATGTCCGCCTACTTGATCGTACAATTTTCAGTGTATCCGTAACTAGCCCAAGTCAGTGTTAGCCAGTGAGCAGCTCGAACGGGCTCACACACGAGGGCTCACATCGTTGAAAGCCGTCGTCGAAAATCCGACTTTCTGGAACTGCAATCAATTCTCAACAGCATTTCTCAGATATAAAATCCTATCGTACCGGTAACAGATTTTTTTACATATTAATTCTGTAATTTCAATTGTTAATTTTATTTTAAGATGTAATTCGCTGGATTGATTAGGTACCCCTACACTATTGGCGCCGACTTCAAAATATATCCGTTCATAAAGAATCATAATAAATTATGGTCTATTTCTTCATTCGTATCAGGAGGGTCTTCAATAAGGCTGTTAGCAGAAATAATATAGTTTTTGAAAATGTCGTTCGTTTTAATTTAATTTGTGTATTCATCATAAGCATGGCGCTCAGCAAACCAAGTAAAATCACTGGTAACTGAGATGATAGAGATGTATCGTAATAGGTCTCTAAACAACTTTACTTGTACAATTTTTTAATGCTTCGGTAAACAAATACAGAGCAAAACTAGATTTCTCAAAGAGACAAATTTCCAGAGTTTAAACGTGTGGCTTAAATAAATCTACCGTGCCACGTATATATCATGAGGCGAATAAGTCGAAAGTCTCAGGTACTCACACTTAAAACGTTTTCAGATCCCAGGGGACGCTATTATTATTATTATTATTATTATTATTATTATTATTATTATTATTATTATTATTATTATTATTATTAATCTGTTTACCCTCCAGGGTTGGTTTTTCCCTCGGACTCAGCGAGGGATCCCACCTCTACTGCCTCAAGGGAAGTGTCCTGGAGCTTGAGACTTAGGGTCAGGGAATACAACCTGGGAGGAGGACCAGTATCTCGCCCAGGCGGCCTCACCTGCTATGATGAACAGTGGCCTTGTGGGGCATGGGAAGATTGGAAGGTATAGACAAGGAAGAGGGAAGAAAGCGGCCGTGGCCTTAAGTTAGTACCATCCCGGCACTTGCCTGGAGGAGAAGTGGGGAAACCACGGAAAACCACTTCCAGAATCGCTGGGATGGGAATCGAATCCACCTCTATTATTATTATTATTATTATTATTATTATTATTATTATTATTATTATTATTATTAACAAATTTTGTCCGTGTTTACAGTAGAATGGCAAGCAAGTAAAGTTAAAACATAGAAAAAAAGACAAGAACATCAAAAGTGCAACAAATAAGTGCATGAAAACAAATGTTACAATAAATTATATGGAACCAAGGACTTTCACTGTAACGAAAGATGAATAAAAAGGAAGACGTTAAAACAAGAAATAGAGGCGTGATTGACTCTGTGGCTGAGCTGCTGGCTCCCCAACCAGAAAGCTGAGGTTCAAGTCCCGTTCGATCCTGGGTCGACATTTTTATTTCATTACGTGGTGTCAGGAAGGGTATCCGGTCTTAAACCCCCAGTCAAAACCAAACTGATGTAAAGGATGTAAAGGAAAGGGCATATAAGTCTCTGGTAAGACCCCAACTAGAGTATGGTTCCAGTGTATGGGACTCTCATCAGGATTACTTGATTCAAGAACTGGAAGAATTCCAAAGAAAAGCAGATCGATTTGTTCTGGGTGATACCCGACAAAAGAGTAGCGTTACAAAAATATTGCAAAGTTTGGGCTGGGAAGACTTGGGAGAAAGGAGACGAGCTGCTCAACTAAGTGGTATATTCCGAGCTGTCAGTTGAGAGATGGCGTGGAATGACATCAGTAGACGAATAAATTTGAGTGGTGTCTTTAAAAGTAGGAAAGATCACAATATGAAGATAAAGCTGGGATTCAAGAGGACAAATTGGGGCAAATATTCGTTTATAGGAAGGGGAATTAGAGATTGGAATAACTTACCAAGGGAGACGTCCAATAAATTTCCAATTTCTTTGCAGTCATTTAAGAAAAGGCTAGGAAAACAACAGATAGGGAATCTGCCAGCTGGGCGACTGCCCTAAATGCCGATCAGTAGTGACTGGAAAATTGATTGATTGATTGATTGATTGATTGATTGATGATTGATTGATTGATTGATTGATTGATTGATTGATTGATTGATTGATTGATTGATTGATTGATTGATTGATTGATTGATTGATTGATTGATTGATTGATTGATTGATTGATTGATTGATTGATTGATTGATTGATTGATTGATTGATTGATTGATTGATTGATTGATTGATTGATTGATTGATTGATTGATTGATTGATTGATTGATTGATTGATTGATTGATTGATTGAGCACGGGTAGCTCCAGCGACCCCGGTTCGAGTCCCGTTGATCGAAAGGAACTTATTGTCAGAATGTTGGCCGGCAGGGTAGGAGAGGTGGTGGTATACAATTTTTAATCATTAGATTACGTGCCAAAAGCCTGGATTCAATTCCAGACCTATCCGCGATGTTTACATGGAGTGAGGGCATATGACCGAGCGAGTTCGTCATGCGGTTGGGGTCGCGCAGCTGTGAACTTGCATTCGGGTGACAGTGAGTTCGAATCCCACCGTCGGCAGCCCTGAAGATGGTTTTCCGTGTCCTTAATTAACGCCACGGTCGCGATCCTCCCAATAGTAGTCCTTTCCCATCCTAGGCTCGCACTTTCCTCGTACAAAAGGTATGCTAAATCAGAATATACAGTAAGTTATTTAACTGGTATATTTGTGACGTTGAATAAGTAAGGATAGATTCATATAACACGGGTAAAATATTACTGTAGTTCCCAAAGTGAAAATATTTTTAAACAAAAATGGAAAAAAACGAATTCAAAGAAATACCACATAAGAAATATATTGAGAAAGCCACTACAAATAAAAAATAATGCTTCTGAAACGTTCGCAGCAATCAATTTTTTACCTGGATATGAGGGCTAGTTTAAGGTCCACTCAGCCTACGTGTATACAACTGAGGAGTTATCTGAGGGTGAGATAGCGGATCTGATCTGGAAAGCTAAGAATTACGACCGTGAGGATTTGTCGTGCTGACACACGACACAGCGTAATCCGCAAGCCTTCGCGTCACCCCGACACAGATAGGTCTTATGGCGACGATGGGATAGGAAATACCTACAAGTGGGAAGTGAAGAGGCCGTGGCCTTAATTAAGGTAGAGCCCCAGCATTTGCCTGGTGAGAAAATGAGAAACCACGGAAAACCATCTTCAGGGATGACAACAGTGGGGTTACCCACTATCTCCGGGATGCAAGCTCACAACTGCGCGGCCCTAACCGCACGGCCAACTCGCCCGGTCGTTTTTAACACTACGACTTACAATAGATTGAGCGGTACAATTACTTACTACTAGCTTGACATTGTAAATACACTGCAAAAACCATTGTTCATAAATTTACACACACATTAGGTAAATATTTCCAAACAGTATCGCATAGTAAAATGAATTCCACAAAGATGTTCCTAGGACTGTCTTTGAATTTTGTGTTAGTGGAGAATTCCAACCATTCATATATTACTTATAGCCCTGAGGGAAAAAATTAGATTACAAAGGTTCGGCATCTTCCACTATTAATGACAATGATAATAATAAGAAGAAGAAGAAGAAGAAGAAGAAGGAAACAAATAATAACGGTTTAGGATTTCGATATATATAAACTGTCCGCCACTGTGGTGTAGTGGTTAGCGTGATTACCTGCCACCCCCGGAGGCCCGGGTTCGATTCCCGGCTCTGCCACGAAATTTGAAAAGTGATACGAGGGCTGGAACGGAGTCCACTCAGCCTCGGGAGGTCAACTGAGTAGAGGTGGGTTCGATTCCCACCTCAGCCATCCTGGAAGTGGTTTTCTGTGGTTTCCCACTTCTCATCCAGGCGAATGCCGGGATGGTACCTAACTTAAGGCCACGGCCGCTTCCTTCCCTCTTCCTTGCCTATCCCATCAGATCTTCCCATCCCTCCACAAGGCCCCTGTTCAGCATAGCAGGTGAGGCCGCCTGGGCGAGGTACTGGTCATTCTCCCCAGTTGTATCCCCCGACCAAGAGTCTGAAGCTCCAGGACACTGCCCTTGAGGCGGTAGAGGGGGGATCCCTCGCTGAGTCCGAGGGAAAAACCGACCCTGGAGGGTAAACAGATGATGATGATGATGATGATGATGATGATGATGATGATGATGATGATATAAACTAACGATGGTTACAAATTATTAATATAATGAAGTGACATAGTTGCAGCAAGTACTTCAAAAAATGCATGAAATTAGAATTTCCAATGACCAAAGTGTGCATATTACACGAACGAAAGGGAAGGTTTCACAATCAAATAGAAAAGCCAGAGAGGAAGTAAAGCCGACTTATAATACGTCATGCACGTTCGGCAAGGACAGATCTTGTCGCCGGGACCAAGTGTGTGTTTCAGAGTATGAAATGAAAATGAAACTGCACATTTATACAGAAAATCGCGTTAACGTAGTTTTCGATGATATAACCAAACATAACAAACACAATGACCTATTGGGATGCCAGTGCAAACATTCCAGAATATTATAAGACCAAGACTCTTAGAAATGACATAGACCACGTGGTTTTTTTTTTTGTTTTTTTTTTTTTGCACGTCTTATTGAGTCAGTAAAATCTTTTGGTGACTAGGGCTAGAACTGAGAAGGAATCAGCCGTGGCCTTAAATTAAAGTTTGACCCCAGCATTTTCCTGGTGTGAATCCTGGAAACCACGGAATGTAATGTTTCGAGTTGCTGACCTCTGTGGTGTAGTGGTTAGTGTGATTAGCTGGCACCCCCGGAGGCCCAGGTTCGATTCTCGGCTCTGCCACGAAATTTGAAAAGTGGTACGAGGGCTGGAACGGGGTCCACTCAGCCTCGGGAGGTCAATTGAGTAGAGGTGGGTTCGATTCCCACCCCAGCCATCCTGGAAGTGGTTTTCCGTAGTTTCCCACTTCTCCTCCAATCAAATGCCAGGATGGTACCTAACTAGTTTTATTGCCTAGTTCCTTTACGTCGCACCGACACAGATAAGTCTTATGGCGACGATGAGACAGGAAAGGCCTGGGAATGGAAAGGAAGCAGCCGTGGCCTTAATTAAGGTACAGCCCCAGCATTTGCATGGTGCGAAAATGGGAAACCACGGAAAACTATCTTCAGGGCTGCCGACAGTGGGGTTCGAACCCACTATCTCCCGGATGCGAGCTCACAGCTACGCGCTCCTAACCGCACGGCCAACTCGCCCGGTGGTACCTAACTTAAGGCAACAGCCGCTTCCTTCTCTCTTCCTTTTCTATCCCAATCTCCCCATCCCCTCTCAAGGCCCCTGTTCAGCACAGCCGGTGTGGCCACCTGGGCGAGGTACTGGTCATCCTCCCCAGTTGTATTCCCGACTCAAAGTCTGAAGCTCCAGGACACTGCCCTTGAGGCGTTAGAGGTGGGATCCCTCTCTGAATGCGAGGGAAAAATCAACCCTGGAGGTTAAACAGTTAAAGAAGAAGAAGAAGGACTGCTGACAGAGGTTTTCGAACCCACTATCTCCTGAATGCAAACTCACAGCTACGTAAGTCCTCGCTCCATATGTGAAAAGATTTTAGAGCCTATCATTATCAATTTACAAGGTAATGACGAATTGGACACAGATGAATCTCTCGGCGATGGAGAATTCGGATACAGTTTAGCAGCAGACGAAGGAGACAAACTGCCTGTCCCACTGGACATGATTGTTATTTACATTATTTGTTCTTTAGAATACAATAGAATACTCCCATTCCCTAGTTCAGGATCGCCTAAAACTGGGAAGAGAGCACACTTTGATTGTAATTCATTAAAGTTTAATACATGCGTTACAGTTTCCTCTTATAATTATTTGATTATTGCTACACTAAATATAATTTATTTTGTCCTAGACGTTAACAATGCTATATTGTCTAGGACAACATGTATCTTCCCTCAGCTTATTTAATGCTTACTTTTATGTCACAAGTCTGTTTGGAGTATCCTACCATTAACAACATACCTTACTTAATGGCTGAATTATGAATAGGAGACAATGACACGATCATACAACCATTTATATATTACTACATTGGACATTCATTTTTAACCTACTAGTAATTACTGTATATTCATTATTCTAGGATATGCAGCCTTCTTATCCATCTTATCCTTATCCTTCATTACTCTCGTTTCTATTTGTTTTGACATTTTTAATTTCCTTTTTCCACATACTTTTTAAAATTAAAGAAATTGCTATTCTTTCCGATGTAATCCACTCTTTATTTAATATTTTAGCAGTTGTATATAATTCTCTCTCTCTTTCTATTTTTGTTTTTTATTCACTTCCCAGATATTTTACTCAGTCTTTCGGTTTCCATTATTTGTTGTTGCTTGTGGTTCCTATTTTAAGACTGATATTCATTGTGTTTTTTATAAAAAGGCCGACTGAAAATGAAACAGTCCAGAGCTTCAATTAAAATCTGGCATAAAATATAATTTGTATAATCGCGTATAGCAAGGTTACCAGAGGTTTTACTTCAATTTAATAGATAAATCGTTCATGAAAAGATTATTCTTTTCTAATATTATCTTCGTATTTCTGTCACCCTTGAAAAATAATGTAAATTCAGGTTTTTACAGTGTTTTAACTCGGTTTAACATATATTCCTTTGAAGTATTATGCAGTGTTTATGACTCTTGAAGACGACCTGAAACACTATGTTCCAGTCCTCTGTACTTGCATCCCTCATGCATCACGAGAACCTGGCCTGACAACGCAACTTGGAATAACTATTACCTGCTGCTCAGAACACTTGAGGTTTAACACTGTGTATAGTTACGTCTACGAAGTCAGAAAAAAGTAAATAATTCCATTCATCAAAATATTTTTTGTGTATGGTTCAGGCTCTGTATATTCCATAATTCCTTAAATATTTAAAAGTACCTAGCGGAATGGTCGCGCGTATAAACGCGCTACAGCTATGGGGTCAAACTGTGTATTCGGGATGCAAGTAGTCCCGCTCAATGGCTAAACGGTTAACGTGTTGGCCTTTGGTTCAAGGGGCCCAGGGTCCGATTCCCGGCTGGGTTTGGGATTTTAACCTTAATTGGTTATTTCCACTGGCTCGGGGACTGGATATGTGTGAGTCGTCCTTAAATAGAAAATAAAAAGTAAAACAAACACAGAATGAGATGAATAAGAAAATAGTAGTAAAAAGTCTATTTTTTAGACTTAAAAAGTGGGTTCGAACCCCTCCCCCCCTCCCGGTCGGCTGTCCTAAGAACGGTTTTCGGTGGTTTCCCATTTGCACTTATAAGCAATGCAGGAACAGTTCCTATTAATAAGCCACAGACGATTCTTTCCATCTCCTTACCCAAATATATTTACTTCATCTTTAGGAACTCCTCAAGAGATGTTGCCAACAAGAAGGGGATATAGACGTAAAAACATGCCATATAATTTCATCTCACCTCAACTCGACCCCGTATCAGGAAACGGGACGAAGCGGGACACTTGCTTTAATGCTAAATATGCTAAATGACCCGTTTTTGTGACGATATTGGCCTACGTATTTTACTACATAAATATTAGTGTTGAAGATGTTACAGGATTATTTAACAGAATGAAATCAATACTCTACAAGCCAGGGTGGATAGCTCAGTTAGAGCGCCGTTCTTCTGAGCTCAAGTTGACGGGTCCAATCCCGGCTCAGTCCGGTGGTACTTGAAGGTGTTCAAATAAGTCAACCTCGTGTCGGTAGATTTACCGGCATGTAAAAGAACTCCTGCGGGACGACATGAGTGTAGTTAGTGGGACGAAAAATGAATTGCATTCCTATTATTAATATACAACGATAACTTCAACCTCAAATTGAGACACACCGGGCGAGTTGGCAGTGCGCGTAGAGGCGCGCGGCTGTGCGCTTGCATCCGGGAGATAGTAGGTTCTAATCCCACTATCGGCAGCCCTGAAAATGGTTTTCCGTGGTTTCCCATTTTCACACCAGGCAAATGCTGGGGCTGTACCTTAATTAAGGCCACGGCCGCTTCCTTCCAACTCCTAGTCATTTCCTATCCCATCGTCGCCATAAGACCTATCTGTGTCGGTGCGACGTAAAGCCCCTAGCAAAAAAAAAAAAAAATTGAGACAACGGTTGACCAAAATACACACATAACGAGAAGGCCAGCAGAGTGAGGGGTCTTGAAGTGGCGAGATAAGACCTGAAAAAGAAATGCTTTCCATTACATGAAGTTTCACGTTGAACGATACAAAAATATCGAAAAGGGCTAAAGTCGTGGAATATGTATTTATTTATTTATTTATTTATTTATTTATTTATTTATTTATTGCTATTTTGCTTTACGTCGCACCGGCACAGATAGATCTTATGGCGACGATGGGACAGGGAAGGACTAGGAATGGGAAGGAAACGGCCGTGGCCTTAATTAAGGTACAGCCCCAGCATTTGCCTGGTGTGAAAATGGGAAACCACAGAAAACTATCTTCAGGGCTGCCGACAGTGGGGTTCGAAACCTCTATCTCCCGGATGCGAGCTCACAGCTGCGCGCTCCTAACCGCACGGCCAACTCGCCCGGTTGTAGAATCTTACTTGTATTAAACGTCGTGTATTAAGTTCCATCTTGTAAGGGAAAGTAGCAAATAATTCTGATACAACTCATATCACAAGGAAAGACTAAAGGGCGTCGAGGGGTCGGAAGGAGGAAGAGATCATGATTCGACTATTTCAAGGAGTGGGCTGGCATCCATGAGATAAAGAAATCATATACCATCTGACAGTCGAAAAGGAAGCAGTTTCCAGAGTAATCACCGACATGTGGAGTCCAGCTCCATGGCTAAATGGTTAGGGTGGTGGCCTTTTGTCACAGGGGTCCCCGGGTTCGATTCTCGGCAGGGTTGGGAATTTTAACCATCATTGGTTAATTTATCTGGCACGGGGGCTGGGTGTATGTGTTGTCATTTCATCCTCATCACGATGCCCAGGTCGCCTACGGGCGTCAAATCAAAAGACCTGCACTGTGTTATCACAATCATTTCATCCTCATCACGATGCCCAGGTAGCCTACGGGAGTCAAATCAAAAGACCTGCACCTGGCGAGCCTATTATGGGCTGAATTGTATACGAATGTGAAACTATTCCATACGCTGATTTCACTTCGACAATCTTTCCCCTTTCACAGACCCAACGAATGTGCGGTCTGTGAATTTCATAATTAAATCCGGTTTAACAACTTTTCGGCTGAAAGTAATTAACCGAGCTCGATAGCTGCAGTCGCTTAAGTGCGGCCAGTATCCAGTATTCGGGAGATAGTAGGTTCGAACCCCACTATCGGCAGCCCTGAAGATGGTTTTCCGTGGTTTCCCATTTTCACACCAGGCGTATGCTGGGGCTGTACCTTAGTTAAGGCCACGGCCGCTTCCTTCCCACTCCTAGCCCTTTCCTGTCCCATCGTCGCCATAACACCTATCTGTGTCGGTGCGACGTAAAGCAACTAGCAAAAAAAAGTAATTAAATTCGTGTTTTCGTCCCGAGGTGGTGGCGCTCTTCCCAGGCACACCCCCAATGGGAGTGAGCTGCATATAAGTTACAATTTTAACTATCTACCAGCCCTCTTGCAATTTTCAAATTTCTGGTAATATCCCGTACTTCCTGTTTATGAGCCCTTGAATGACCCTGTAGTTTTCATGTCAAGAAATTAAATTAATTACAGCTAAAACAAAGGATGGTCATTGAAGCCCACTCCGCTCGATCCTTTGGGGTCAGCGTTCTGATGCACTGCCACAACAGTACAGGGTCTCTCACATGAACTAAGACCGTCAAAGCAGCGTTTGTACTCTGCGGTACATAAGCTGCAGTATGGGAGGTGCGCGCATAGTTCTTGACCTTGCAAGCAGCCTGGACGTGTTCGACCTGGCAAGCACCAGTCGCCAGTCTGAACCTGAGTTATTAACATGGTGAGACAGTTATCATTCCAACACCGTATTTTCGTATTTAAAAGTTCTAGTTTCATCTTAATGGTCGTGTGAACAGCTATTGGTGTGCGAAAGATTCTAATGGTGTTTAAGATGTCTCTCATTATTATAGCAAGATTAGTGTTTAAGTGTGCTGTTAGTGCAAGACGACAGTAAATTCAGAGAGGTACCAAGATGACATTTTGACGCCATTCTTCCATCAGTTAACGGACGAAGAAAAAACGTGTGGGTGGTTTCAACAAGATTCAGCCCTGCTCATAGGGCAGAAGATTCCCTTCTTACAATCTCTGAAGTGTTTGCAGAATGATCAGTGCTGGTCTATTTCTCCCTTGTTCTCCAGATCTAACAGTGTGTGATTTTTACTTGTGGTGTAAACTGAAAGAAAGAGTGTATCGAACAAATCCTCACATACTGGAGGAACTGAAAGAACACATCACGAATGAAATCAGAAACATCACAGTGGCAGAACTCACTGCGTCAGCCAAAATGTGGATACCAAATACACTGTCCGTATAACCCAGGAAGGACGGTACTTCCAGCATCTTTTATAAGGTAAGATTTCATACAAGATTGTGTACACGCTTAAAGCGGGGAGGCCGCGCGGGACGTAAGTTCGGGTGAGGCAACTGCCCCAGCGCAGAATACAAACACCGCACGATCCGTCTTAGTTTATATGAGAGATCCTGTATTAGTTGTGAAGAAGTCAGTATGAGCAGTTAAAACTTTTGTTACTGCCATATAGTAGATAATTTATGCCTATTTACTATTTAGTTTAGCTCCGTTATGGTGATAGTAATTGTTACAGACAGTCGCACAGTACTTTACTATGTACCATTTGAACACCCTATCTTCATTTAACTGTCATACTGTGGTGTTGATTGTTACAGAAAAGTACATTATGGCGGGATACACCGTCTGCGCCGTCTGGTCCGCAGGACGGGAGAGTGTAACATGTCACGTCATCATGCTCCAGGACAACGCATGCGATTTTTACAGGACTTCTTCACCACAATGGTGGACTTACCTTGGCGCTGGACGCTACTGGCTCTCAACCTTAGCTTCTTCGTTTCGTGGTTCATCTTCGGTCTTCTCTGGTGGCTAATCGCCGTTGTCCATGGTGATTTGAACCCCGAGCACTTGCCATCTCTCCAGACTAAAGCTGGATGGGTTCCCTGTGTAACCAACATTCACAACATTACCTCGTGCTTCATGTTCAGCATGGAGAACCAACACACGACAGGGTTTGGTAGCAGAGTTCCTACAGAAGAGTGCCCCGAAGCTATCTTTCTCTTGTGTGTACAGTCCATTGTGGGTGTAACGCTCCAAGCTGCCACACTGGGTATCGTCTTTGCCAAGATCGTAAGACCCAAACAGCGTACTAAGACGATCCTCTTCAGCGACAAGGCAGTCGTCTGCCATCGGGACGGGGACCTGTGTTTGATGTTTCGTGTGGCCGACATGCGTAAGTCGCATATCATCGAAACTAAAATGACCGTCCTTGTGGTGTGCAAACACTTATCCATTGAGGGCGAACTGATATCTCCCTACCGCCACGAGCTCGCTCTAGACTCTCGCTTCTTTCTTCTCTGGCCGGAGACTGTCATACACCGTATTGATGAAAGGAGCCCTCTGTTCGCCCTCTCAGCAGAGGACTTATACTGTTCTGACCTCGAGATCGTCGTGGTGCTGGAGGGCACCATCGAGTCCACAGACCAGCGCATTCAGGCACGCTACTCCTACCTCCCACATGAGATACTGTGGGGGCATAGATTCCGTTCGCTCATGGTCTACAACAAGAGCGAACATAACTACGAGGCGGACTACAGTCTTTTGAACACCACCTATAAGGTCGACACTCCCACTTGCAGTGCCAAGCAGCGTCAAGAACACTTACGAGAAAACTGTAAGTGAACTCTGTACTAGTATCGGTGTAATTACACTGTGTCCAACATACGTAATAATAATAATAACAATAGTAATAATAATAGTAATAATACAGGCTTTTGGGCTTATGCCATGTGAAGAAAACAAGGCGAAACTCTTTACATTTCGCAGAGAACTTCGCTCCGGATCTTCAGAAGAAAATATCGACTGTTCGCGAGGAAGATGTCTACAATAATGAGGGTTTGACAAATGAAATTCTTTCACACAATATCAGTAAAAGGAGGATTAGCTTTTGTGGCCGTTTTTTCCGCATGCATCCAGAAAGCCTAACGAAGAGAACGGCATATATGATCATTTCGATAAAAATCCTAAAATACTAATCCGATGGCTGAGCTGGATATCACAGTAAACGTCATATTAAATAGAGTTATTTTCAGAAAAATGGTTTAAAGAGTATGAGGGGTTCCAAGTCAAAAGAAGGAAAAGCATTCTGTCCGGAAGGAGGAAAGAAGGAAGAAACGTAGTGAAAGAATGAGGAATACTGGAAAAACAGGAATGCAAGGAGAGGCAGAAAATAATGTTAATTCACATGGTCCACAGCTGGCTATTATTATTATTATTATTATTATTATTATTATTATTATTATTATTATTAGCTGAAGACAAACAGCTTCTCTGCGTTTTTTTGTAGATCCGTGTGGTTTTATCCATATAATACAGAAGACTTGTATTAAAAGACTACTCTTTTCCTGTTTCTTCTTTTGTTTTTATTCTTTTTGCGGGGTACAGTATCTTACATTCTAAGTCAATTTAATGCAATTATTTTCTCATTTCTTGGCAGGTCTTCAAACTGGAGACAAGACGATCAACAACGATGCTCCAGTGACTTTGTCTCAGCCATCTACATCTGCCGAGACCTAGCGTGGGTGTTCTCTCCAATTACCAAAGTGTGGAAACATTTGAAACTTGATGATATTCTACATGTACGAACCACGTTGAAGAGCACATGGTGGAACTCTAGTGGGATGGTAACTTGCCGTGTATAAATACACTGACATGCCAAAAGTAATGGGATAGCAAAGCAAAGCAAAGTCATCTCCGTACAGGCCATGAAGGCCCTTGGAGGGGTGGAAGGTAAAGGCTTCCATTATCCGTAACCTCGGCACTTCATGGGGTAGAGTGGTTAGCTCTACGCTCGGCCGCCTTTGCCTCCAGGAATTAACCTGGTACTCATTTTTGGTGTAGGCTGAGTGCACCTCCGGAAGTGAAATCTCGTTTCTTAAATTTTTCGACTTCCTGGCGGGGAAAAAAGTAATGGGACAGCAGTATTTAGAGGTAATAGTCAGTGGCGCCTCCATACAGTGACGTCTTGGAAGTGCCCAGACCTGTACCAGGTGTGATCTGACATCTCAAGAGTGAGTATAAACACTGTCTGTGCTGGTCGTGGCAAGGCGACGTGAATTATAGTCTTTCGAACGGAGCATGATAGTGGGGGACCAGATGAATGCAACATTCTATTATCAAAGTTGTGCGAATATTTAAAATTCCTCGATCGACGGTCTCACATTGGTATCGGAAATATCTCATACGAGGCATTACCAGCCGCAGTGAACAGCGTAGTGGCCGACCACGGATGGTTAGTGACAGCGATTATCGGCTTCTGGCTAGAATTATCCGTGGTAATAGACAAGACACACAGGCCCATATTACGTCCACATTCAATGCAGGAAGTACCAGACGCATATCTAGCAGGTCAGTGCGGTGTTATTAGGGATGCGGTTACGGAACAACTAGCGGCTATCTTTTTAAAGAATTATGTATAATATAAAAGAAAATATAGAAACTATTAGTATAGTCTATTACATTCCAAAATATTTTAATGTTACCAACCCTGCACTGCAAGGTTTTCTTCTGCTGAAATGGAATGGTTTTTCTGTGCTTTGTAATAAGGTCCTCTATACTATCTAAAATATAGTAAAAAGTATCTGGCTTCATTCGATAATATTTGAAAGAATTTTGTTCGTCGGTTTTAAGCATACCGGGCGAATTGGCCGTGCGGTTAGGAGCGCGCAGCTGTGAGCTTGCATCCGGGAGACAGTGGGTTCGAACCCCACTGTCGGCAGCCCTGAAGACGGTTTTACGTGGTTTCCCATTTTCACACCAGGCAAATGCTAGGTCTGTACCTTAATTAAGGCCACGGCCGCTTCCTTCCCATCCCTAGGCCTTTCCTATCCCATCGTCGCCATAAGACCTACCTGAGTCGGTGCGACGTAAAGCAAAATATCAACAACAAAACATTTAAGCATTCTATGCAAATGATCCAAATCACAGAGTTCACGTTGATTTTCATAAATTGGGTGCACCGAATACCTTCGTCTATGCAAATATCTAGATTTCAGAAAAATATTTTCATACAAAAATAACTCTTCACCTACAAAGAACTCTATCGCTTGTAAAGAACTCGCTCTGGCTGACTTCCAGTCAACAATCGAGAGTAAGCGTGAAAGCGTCTACTAGGTAGCCTACTAGCATGTTAAAGCGCTAGTAGAAGTGAGATGTTCCGTAATCGCAGAATACCTACCAGAGTGCCCTTGTTAACACCACGACGCTGGGCTCATCGTCTTACCAAAGAGTGTGCCGTTGCTAATAAAATTTCACCCTGAAGGACTGACGATAAGTCACTGTTCCAATTGTTTCAAGCTGATTGTAGGGTTCGAATATGGCACAGGCTCCATGAAACCATGGACCCCAGTTGTTAACCAGGCACCATACAGGCTTGTGGTAGTTCCATAATGGTGTGTTGTGTGTTCGCATATCATGGGTTGGATCCGCTGACTCACCTGAACAGGTCGTTGGTTAGTGATTGCTACGCTGAATTTCTTGGTGACCACTTACAGCCCTTAATGGAATTCACGAACCCTTACAGCAATGAGACATTCCAGCATTGTATCATCGACCCCAGGTTACCCAGAATTGGTTGGAGAAACGTTCTGGAAAGTTTCAGCGGCTGGTGCAGCCACCTCGTTCATCTGATATGAACCATGTTAGGCATTTGTGGGAGAGGTTGTGAGGTCAATTCACACTCAAAACCCTTCATCCATAAATAGCAATAACTGTGGGTAGCTATCGACATGACATGGGTCAGAATTTCTCCACATGTGTTTCTTCCACTAGTGGAATCGATGCCACGATGAGATGCTGCACTTGGCCGAGCTAGAGGGGGACCAACATGATACTAGACCCCTATCACATGACTTCTGGCATGTCAGTATAAATAGCTTTTATACCTGATTTCCCTCTGGTATAAAGCAAATTCTTGTTGCTTGAAGGCGAGAAGAATAAGTTCATGAACTCCCCTTCGCGCACACCTTCCACAAATAATCTGCTCATCTTGTCTTTTCTACGTAGAAGAAAGTAAATGTATCCATTAAAAATTTATACCTGACCATTTCAGTACCTTTTATTTTATCTGACTCTCTTGGTTGTGTGGGTGGTGATTCACGAAGAGTAAGTGCATCGGCAAAAGAAGGAGTAGGGCCACACATGTCGTGAAAATGAAAGACTCTTTAGGCCTCGCTAAACCTATTACGGTACCATCAGGGCGAGAAGAGAACAAGAGTGGACCATGAGAAGTCGGAGGGGAATTTGTAAATGAAGGAAATTGGCCCAAGTAAGCGGAAACAATAACTCAGCTAGAGCCTCGTGGTTATCAACCCACTCTTCCAAGTTCTTCAGAGTACCTGTGATCTCATTTTAAGTCAACGTTCAAGACAGGCGGAAAACACCGGGAGGATACAATAGATACGTAACTCGGTAGCCAAAACGTAAAAAGTATAGTAAAAAGCAGTGTTGTGCGGTGAAAACGTTCGTTACCCCAGCTGCAAAAACAAAGCCCCACCCGCATTACCATTTTCAATTTGGTATTCACGGCAGCATCATAACATACGCTACAACAGATTTTAAACAATGTACTTACAGTTTCACCCGGTGACACATCGTAATCGTTCAGTTGTGGGTTTCACAAAACTGTACTGGGTGAGCGACGACAGACGTGGGGAAGTATTCCTCACGACAAATAACACTATTATATTCACGACGAATGGCACACAACACGTGAAAAATTCACCTTATAATACAAGAAAAACACTACAAAAATTCTTGTACTTCACACTTAGCTATATATTCATGCTGGGCTACCTAAATATTTTCCTGGCTATATTGAAAATACTGTATGCCTCTACACGTGCCATCAATGAATAATCCTAAAAATCTTATACATGCCGAAATCCAAAAATAAAACATATTTATTACAATTGATTTCATAAAACAGTTCTACTTTTATTGGCAAAACGATGTGCAAGTGCGTATACTGTTAACCTATTGATATTTTTCTTGTAGCGTCTGCTGCGTGGCGCTGAACATTTGGAGTGTTAATAATTACAACTAGCCGCCTCTGTGGTGTAGTGGTTAGCGTGATTAGCTGCCACCCCCGGAGGTCCGGGTTCGATTCCCGGCTCTGCCACGAAATGTGAAAAGTGGTACGTGGGCTGGAACGGGGTCCACTCAGCCTCGGGAGGTCAACTGAGTAGAGGCGGGTTCGATTCCCACCTCAGCCATCCTCGAAGTGGTTTTCCGTGGTTTCCCACTTCACCTCCAGGCACATGCCGGGATGGTACCTATCTTAAGGCCACGGCCGCTTCCTTCCCTCATCCTTGCCTATCCCTTCCAATCTTCCCATCCCCCTACTAGGCCCCTGTTCACTATAGCAGGTGAGGCCGCCTGGGCGAGGTACTGGTCATACTCCCCAGTTTAATCCCTCGACCAAGAGTCTGAAGCTCCAGGACACTGCCCTTGAGGCGGTAGAGGTGGGATCCCTCGCTGAGTCCGAGGGAAAAGCCGAACCTGGAGGGTAAACAGATGATGATGATGATGATGAATAATTACAACTAACATACCTTACCCAAGCTAGCTGGTCTGTCGCCGTAAGACGCTGTGAATCTGGAGGGAGGTCCACAGCTGACACACCACCCCACCAGGACAAGGAGGCTTCAAGGTTATGCGTCAATACAGCGACTTGAATTTCACTGGAGTAACTCCCTTTCTCGCCGTCAAGGATCCTACAGCGAAACGACTATTCACGTTTATGGCACATTCCTCAAAGGAGGGGAGGTAGCCATAAAGGGACAAAAAGAATAATTTCTGTTTGAACATGTCGGGAAAGTTCACAACTCTAAATTTTCTACAATTGTGTGGTCATTAAAAAAATGACGTCCTATATGCCTTTTTCATATAAATAATTAAATGAAATAAATTAAAATAAATGAATAATATAAAAATTGAGAAAATATTATCCAAACGGTGAGTGGAATCCACGACCATCGAATTACCAGTCCGAAGTCTTACCGCTACGCCAACAACTGCTCGGCGTGCGCACTAACGTAAGTGGCTTATACGTAGCGAGAGCCGCGTCAACATTTTTATTTTTATTCAATCAATCAATCAATACTGATCTGCATTTAGGGCAGTCGCCCAGGTGGCAGATTCCCTATTTGTTGTTTTCCTAGCCTTTTCCTAAATGATTTCAAAGAAATTGGAAATTTATTGAACATCCCTCTTGGTAAGTTATTCCAATCCCTAACTTCCCTTCCTATAAATGAATATTTGCCCCAGTTTGTCCTCTTGAATTCCAACTTTATCTTCATATTGTGATCTTTCCTACTTTTATAAACGCCATTCAAACTTATTCGTCTACTAATGTCATTCCACGCCATCTCTCCGCTGACAGCCCGGAACATACAACTTAGTCGAGCAGCTCTTCTTCTTTCTCTCAATTCTTCCCAACCCAAACATTGCAACATTTTTGTAACGCTACTCTTTTGTCGGAAATCGCCCAGAACAAATCGAGCTGCTTTTCTTTGGATTTTTTCCAGTTCTTGAATCAGGTAATCCTGGTGAGGGTCCCATACACTGGAACCATACTCTAGTTGGGGTCTTACCAGAGACTTATATGCCCTCTCCTTTACATCCTTACTACAACCCCTAAACACCCTCATAACCATGTGCAGAGATCTGTACCCTTTATTTACAATCCCATTTATGTGATTACCCCAGTGAAGATACTTACAATGATCCCCAAAAGGAACTTTCAGCCCATCAACGCAGTAATTAAAACTGAGAGGACTTTTCCTACTTGTAAAACTCACAACCTGACTTTTAACCCCGTTTATCAACATACCATTGCCTGCTGTCCATCTCACAACATTTTCGAGGTCACGTTGCAGTTGCTCACAATCTTGTAACTTATTTATCACTCTATAGAGAATAACATCATCCGCAAAAAGCCTTACCTCCGATTCCACTCCTTTACTCATATCATTTATATATATAAGAAAACATAAAGGTCCGATAATACTGCCTTGAGGAATTCCCCTCTTAATTATTACAGGGTCAGATAAAGCTTCACCTACTCTAACTCTCTGAGATCTATTTTCTAGAAATATAGCAACCCATTCAGTCACTCTTTTGTCTAGTCCAATTGCACTCAATTTTGCCAGTAGTCTCCCATTATCCACCCTATCAAATGCTTTAGACAGGTCAACCGCGATACAGTCCATTTGACCTCCTGAATCCAAGATATCTGCTATATCTTGCTGGAATCCTACAAGTTGAGCTTCAGTGGAATAACCTTTCCTAAAACCGAATTAATTTTCTATATGCTTGGCCATCTGGAGTTACCACTTCGGGTACTTTCATTTTTAGCCAAGCCCTGCATGTTCTATAAATTTGAGCGAAATCGGTGGTGACGAGTAGGGAATGCCCCCTTGTAAGACAGGAACTGCTGACATAGGAATGTGGTATGATTAGTCTCTGTAACCTACGTTGGCGCCGTGCTTAAACTCAAAGAAATAAACAAGTGAAGTAGAATGAATGTTCATTGTTTTTAATGGCGTATGGCCTTCGGAGGGGCCTGGTGCAGGTCTTTCGAGTTGACACCTATAAGCGACCTGCGCATGTTTGAGGATGGGGCCTTACCTACAATGAATTTTAATACTGAAGACGGCACACACACACATACACACCTAGTCCGAGCCAGATATATTAACCAATTAAGGTTAAAATCCCGACCCGGCCGGGAATCGAAGCCGGGGCTCCTTGGACCAAAGGCCAGCTTCATAACCATTTAACCATGAGGTCCCATTATTAGAATAGAATGGACCCTCTGAACCGCTTACAAAACACGTCTCAGGCTTAGCTTCTTCAGACTCAAGACTAGCCGAAATGAAACAAAAACCTATGGCAGTTCTCGAGCTGGTTTCCATTAATTTTGGGTCTTTAATTTAACATTACCCGCCTCTGTGGTGTAGTGGTTAGCGTGATTAGCTGCCACCCCCGGAGGCCCGGGTTCGATTCCCGGCTCTGCCACGAAATTTGAAAAGTGGTATGAGGGCTGGAACGGGGTCCACTCAGCCTCGGGAGGTTAACTGAGTAGAGGTGGGTTCGATTCCCACCTCAGCCATCCTGGAAGTGGTTTCCCACTTCTCCTCCAAGCGAATGCCGGGATGGTACCTAACATAAGGCCACGGCCGCTTCCTTCCCCCTTCCTTGCCTTTCCCTTCCAATCTTCCCATCCCTCCACAAGGCCCCTGTTCAGCATAGCAAGTGAGGCCGCCTGGGCGAGGTACTGGTCATTCTCCCCAGTTGTATCCCCGATCAAGAGTCTGAAGCTCCAGGACACTGCCCTTGAGGCGGTGGAGGTGGGATCCCTCGCTGTGTCCGACGGAAAAGCCGACCCTGGACGGTAAACAGATGATGATGAATTTAACATTACTCGATTTGATTCCCGTAAGTTCTGGGCCTTGAATCGTGATTATATCGAGAGCTGAAATCAGCTGCAGAGAGCCAATATCTACGAGTAGTTAGGGCTTAATTTTCAAGTTCATCAGAAAGAAGCACCAGTTCTGACGGTTACGCCCTCCACACTCCAATACATTCCACTTCACAGATGCCTTCGAGGATATCCATCCAGGAAGAGCATGAATCTCTGCAAAATATTAACACTGAAAACAAAAAAGGCTGATGGTAAACGATTATATATGTAACATTTTAATAATTCCCACTTTAACTAGCGTTCAGTATATGGAAACAAGGAGTACATTTTTCTTAGATGGTACTTTTAGTTAGAATGAAAAAGATTTTCTGCAGATGTTTACCGTTCACTCGATAGGAAATGGGAACTATATTCCTTCTGCATTTGGTTTTATTCCTAAGAAAAACTCTGGAAATATACTCCTTATTCCTGTCGTTCCTAATACAGAAGTTAAAATAATTTTTAAGTTCTTCAGTCTGTCTAAACACGAATTATAACACTTAGAAAGAACACTATAACATACCTGTAGAAGAACATTTATTAATCAATGACTGGCATGTTTAATTCTACAAGAACATCCTCAGATTCGATTAAATCACTTTTAACCATGCGTATATGTGTACAATATGTACTGATGAGCCCACTGCTACACTGAGGCGAGATGCTGGTAATTTCAAGATTGAAAAAGCCTAAGAGCTTAATGTTTTTATGTACAATATTGTTTGCGTTGCGTAAACGTGTCAATTAGTATGAACTGGTGATCTTACGAGCAAGTGAAACATAAATCATGTGAATGCAGATATCCGTTATGGCCACCATAGCAATTTTGTTATAGGTTTCTGTACTTGTCTTAAACCAGCTCCACGTTCGTTACTTCCAGCGACAACTCGAAGTACCTACCAACGCAGAATGTCTTACCTCTTAAATAATTATTTTATGTTTGTCAAGCACGGGGTGTATTACAAGTTGTCCATTTCATGACCGTATCGATGTTTAATCAAGAAGTAAGTATAAATAACCACCTAATCGATACTTTATTAATGCCTCAGGCAAAATTGAAAAAATTAAAACTTACAGGACATGTTTCAACCACTTAGTGGTCCTCTTCAGCTGTATAAATAAAGAACTGAAAAGAAAAACATTGACAATAAGCACAAATAAACGTTCTTTGGAGACTCCTTTGATAAAAATGGAGGTCATCAGAATAGGTCATCTTGCCTCTCGTTCTTGTTTGGAAAAGATGTTTATTCTGCGCTGTCTAGAGGGTCTGTCTTTGAGCGCGACCTGGTGAAGTAACGATGTGATACAGTTTGACAATTCATGGAAAGCTCTGGAGAGAAGGGAAGTAGAGTTTTATCGCCATCTAAAATAACATGTGAGGGAGGAGGGAGATTGGGCTGTGCTTCTGCGATGTCGTGTTTGATTATATCTCTTGTTCGTCTAGTCTGTTTCATGTCTACCCATTCTAAGTATTTGCTAATATTCTCATATAAGATGTTTTTATGCTCGTTGTTTTCGTTGAGATTCTCTTCACCGTTTTCCAATTTATCAAGAACGATGTGGATGTTTTCCAGGTTGTTCATAAGATTACCTTTATTAATCATACAGATAATTTGAAGGTCCTGTTTTATATTGGTGAATTTGTGGTTGGACTCCTTCATATGGGATCCCATGGCAGAGAATCTTTTGTATCTTTCAGCATTGACGTGTTCTTGATATCTAATTGAGAAGTTCCTTCCAGATTGTCCCACGTAAGTTTTTTACATTGAGCACAAGTCAGCTTATAAATACCCGATTCCTGGAATTCGTCATCTTTAACTTTATTAGCTTTATTATAACTAAAGAATCTATGTTTCGTGTTGTTGTTTGTAGAGAAGGCTACCTTGGTATTGTGTTTCTTGAATAAGTTGGTGATTTCGTAAATCTGCGGGTTATTAAAGGTGAATTTTACATATCCTTTTTCTTTTTCTGAATGCTGTTTAAGTTTAATTTGTTGTTGGTATTTGCATTTAGTGATGATTTTATTGATGAATTTCAAACTGAAACCATTATGTAGAGCCTGTTGACGAAACAGAAACAGACAGAAAAAAGGAACTTTCTTTCATTCGTCAACAGGCTCTACATAATGGTTTCAGTTTGAAATACATCAATAAAATCATCACTAAATGCAAATACCAACAACAAATTAAACTTAAACAGCATTCAGAAAAAGAAAAAGGATATGTAAAATTCACCTTTAATAACCCACAGATTTACGAAATCACCAACTTATTCAAGAAACACAATACCAAGGTAGCCTTCTCTACAAACAACAACACGAAACATAGATTCTTTAGTCATAATAAAGCTAATAAAGTTAAAGATGACGAATTCCAGGAATCGGGTATTTATAAGCTGACTTGTGCTCAATGTAAAAAAACTTACGTGGGACAATCTGGAAGGAACTTCTCAATTAGATATCAAGAACACGTCAATGCTGAAAGATACAAAAGATTCTCTGCCATGGGATCCCATATGAAAGAGTCCAACCACAAATTCACCAATATAAAACAGGACCTTCAAATTATCTGTATGATTAATAAAGGTAATCTTATGAACAACCTGGAAAACATCCACATCGTTCTTGATAAATTGGAAAACGGTGAAGAGAATCTCAACGAAAACAACGAGCATAAAAACATCTTATATGAGAATATTAGCAAATACTTAGAATGGGTAGACATGAAACAGACTAGACGAACAAGAGATATAATCAAACACGACATCGCAGAAGCACAGCCCAATCTCCCTCCTCCCTCACATGTTATTTTAGATGGCGATAAAACTCTACTTCCCTTCTCTCCAGAGCTTTCCATGAATTGTCAAACTGTATCACATCGTTACTTCACCAGGTCGCGCTCAAAGACAGACCCTCTAGACAGCGCAGAATAAACATCTTTTCCAAACAAGAACGAGAGGCAAGATGATCTATTCTGATGACCTCCATTTTTATCAAAGGAGTCTCCAAAGAACGTTTATTTGTGCTTATTGTCAATGTTTTTCTTTTCAGTTCTTTATTTATACAGCTGAAGAGGACCACTAAGTGGTCGAAACATGTCCTGTAAGTTTTAATTTTATTCAATTTTGCCTGAGGCATTAATAAAGTATCGATTAGGTGGTTATTTATACTTACTTCTTAAGTACGGGGTGTGTCAGAAATACGGCTATATGTTTGAAAGATTGTTGATATTTGATTATAACTCTTACAGATGGAAGAATGGCACCGTCGGAGAGTCAAGGCTCCTTACAATCGACACACAACAATGCAACAACAAAATCGGTTACACTGTTAACCAAAATGGCGCTGAATATTCAGCAGCAGGTTACCGTAGCTGCATAGACGATTGCTTTCCAGAATAATCGTCAGGCTGTGAGAAGCGCGAGACGTGATTTCAACATAACATTGCTATCCTCGACTGTGGGAAAGTGGAGTCAGCGACTACTGACAATGGGAAACATTCAGAATGGAAAATCTCCTGGAAGATATTGCAGCAGCACTGATGCAGCAACAGAAAGGATCGTAGAAGCATTCAGGAATAGCTCCGGAAATCAACACGCCAACGCGAACTTAATATCAGTCAATCCGATGTGTCTCGTGTTTTGAGATGTGAGAAGTACAGAACCTCCAAGCTGATTCGTGTTCATGAACTGAGTGAAGATGAAACTGACGAATCCTGATACAAAAAAGTGACATTTTTCAGACGAAGCTGTATTCCAGGTAAATGGGAATGTTAATCCACGCAACTGGCATTATTACGCGAGAAAAAATCCTAAAATTATTGAAGAGAAGCGTATGAAATACGGATCAGTGACAGTTTGGACAATGACTGGATGGGAAGGATTGCTAGACATGCGAATTTTGGGAGAGACGGTTAACAGTGAACGGTATTTTGAAATCGTCAAAGAAGTTGTGCTGCCAGTGATCAGGGCCGGATTAACGGGGTGGGGGGGCTAAAGCGGCTGCAGCCCCGGAGCCCGCGTGCCAAGGGGCGCTAGCCCTTGGCCGAACCTAAAATTGTATAAAGAGGCCTGCTGCTCCACCTCCGTGGATGTATATGAATATTTACGCTCGCAAAATATCAAACACGCACTCTTCCTTCCTTCCTTCCTTCCTTCCTTCCTTCCTTCCTTCCTTCCTTCCTTCCTTCCTTCCTTCCTTCTTATCAGCTGTCGGCGTTAATATTTCATCACTGCTAGAATCAGTTACCGTCCGGAGACACGAATCCTCGCTACTCACGCACTGTAATTATTGTAAAGGTTATTATTGACGAAAATTTAAATCTGGCAGCTTGCGAGTACGGGCAGAGGGGAAATGAGGAAGAGGTCTAGGAAGTGAGCGGGAGGGGACAGGGGAAGCATGGTGGAATGCGCATGCTATACTATATCTTTGCATCAGTAAGAGAACTTCCAGTTCACATCTGATTATTGAACCATTCGTAAGTTACAACTGTAATGTTCTTGTAAAATGGATAGAAAATATCCTAGTGGTGCCAAAAAATGTAAGCTCTGTTTTGTATGTCGATTTCATGGTGATGAGACAAATGTAAAATATGTCTTGGCATTATGAAATATTAACATGAAAAATAGGGAAAAAATGTAGTCTATTTCAACACTTCCCTATTCATTAATTTAAGTGGAAGTAGTTCTATAACGACTTCAGTATGCTAGTCTTATGTGATGTTACGAAGAAGGGGCCCCACATTTTTAAATAGCCCAGGGCCCCCAAACACCTTAATCCGGCACTGCCAGTGATGCAGCACCAACATTGCGTATCCTAGCAGAATGGTGCACCCTATCACTACGCTATTACGGCGAGGGGAATTTTGGATCGCGAATTACGAAACCTGTGGGTAGGAAGGAGAGGGCTGACAGAATGGGCAGCTGACTCTTCCGATCTCATAGCCTGTGATTATTGGTTGTGGGGGCATTTGAAGGAGAAAGTCTACGCTCGAAAACCACGAGACATCGACATGCTGCAAACAGTACCGGTAATTGAAGGAGAAATTCGTGATGTACCGTTGTTCATGTATAAGAAAGCAATGAGTGATTTTCCTGTCGACTATGCTGTGATGTTAACGGCGAACAGTTTGAGACAATTATATGACTTGGTATTGTTGATGTTTAGTCGCATTGTTGTGCGTTGATAGTGTTAGGCCTTGACTTTCTAACGGAGTCATTCTTTTATTATTTGTAACAGTTATAATTAAACATAAGAAATCTATCAAGCATATAACCGTATTCTGACTCATCCTCTATAAACCTACTACTACTACTACTACTACTGCTAAAATGTTTTCATTCCTCCCCTGAAGGGGGAGGTGGGCCTCTTAGATGGTGACGCCGTCTCTCAGGCCGAAATATATTTTATATTTGTTAGGGTGAAGGAGATGCTCGGAGAAGGTGAGCAGGTTGGCAGCCGTGGCCTATACTAGGAACTGTCCCAGCATTCGCCTTAGTGCAGGAGAATGGAAAACCATTCTCAGGACGGCCGACATTTGGGGACAGCCGTGAGGTCCAGCACTATGCCGTCTCCCGAATGAAGAGGCGTAGACCCACGGTAGATCCGTCGCCACCTCTCCTCTGTTCGGTTGGTCGGTCAGTGAGCAGAGCTGTTGAACCACCGACCAGCCATGACCACTTATGGGCCGAGACCCACTTTACATCTATCGACCCGTATATACCGGTACCTAAATATGAGAAGTCCTATGTAACGCAGGCAGTCAAAATCTGAATATGACAAACACTGATAGTACAGTATAAGCAAAATGGGAAAAACATTGAAATATTCTTTATTGAATCAACAACCACACCGCTGTCTTTCATCTATCAACTGAGTACTTGGCTAAAGCATAGCATCTGGACTGAACTTGGCCTCACCGTCCATATTAAGACGCTGTACCCAGCACTCGCGTAAGCTACCATCTAGTGTGGATTTCATGAATTCAAAGGTTCTCAAATGAGTACCTAGAGTCACAATTGTGCAGTAGTGACTTAATGGAATGAAAAGAGTTGCACTAATGTGTTCATAGTGAATGAGTGTGAATTACGGTCTTCTGGTGGAATATCTCTGGTACATAATCAGAGAATGCAGGGGCACTCCCCCATGCAGAACGAGGATATCCGGACAGTTTATTACAGAGATATGATAGGAGGAAGTGCGCATTTTGTCAATAGGAGTACGGTGAATAGCAAACAGGAAATGACGGACGGTTCTTTCCTTGGCTATATATTTATTTTGTGTTGGAATAGTGTGTAAGCTTCCTGTATAGGACAGAGAGATGATGAGTTCGACTGACTCTGCTTGGCAATTGAGAGATTGATATGCACTTTTAATATTCGTAGCGGTGAAGATCATTACGCCATGCACAACGATGTACTGTATTCATACAAAAATACTCGCAAAGCCACACATCTTACCTTTGACTGAGCTCGAGACAGAAATATGTTTATTGCAGATTACTTACTACATTCCAAATTGCACTAATAATATAACTAGTTTTACGTCCAACTAACTACTTTTGCTGTTTTCGGAGACGCTAAGGTGCCGGAATTTCGTCCCGCGGAGTAGTTTTCCCTTTTTTATTTCTTTTACCGGGCGAGTTAGCCGTGCGGTTAGGATCATGCAGCTGTGAGTTCGCATCTTGGAGATAGTGGGTTTGAACCCAACTGTCGGCAGCCCTGGGATGGTTTTCCGTGGTTTCCCATTTTCACACCAGGCAAATGCTGGGGCTGTACCTTAATTAAGACCACAGCCACTTCCTCCCCATTTCTAGGCCTTTCCTGTCCCTTCGTCGCCATAAAACCTCTCAGTGTCGGTGCGACGTAAAGCAACTAGCACAAAACAAAATATTTTTATTTGTTGATAATTTGCTTTACGTCACACTGACATAGATAAGTCTTATGCCGACGGCGGGATAGGAAAGGGCGAGGAGTATGAAAGAAGCGTTGTGGCCTTAATTAAGGTACATGTGGGAAACCACGGAAAAACATCTTAAGGGCTGTCGACAGTGAGATTCGAACCCACTATCTCCCGAATGCAAGCTCACATCGGCGTGACCCTAACCGGACGGCCAACTCACTCGGTAATCGGCATGAGTCATTGCAGGTAGAAAAGCAGAGGAAAGATGGATGGGGAACAGGGAATTGTTACAGAGGAGGGGCCAGGGTAGAGGAATCGTAGAACAGAGGGTAGGAAGAGAGTGGAGGAAATTGTTGTGAGACCGAAAGAAGGCAGGAGGAAGTAGGTTCCGTAGCCGTAAGGAATTTAAGGGAGATCAAGGGAGGAGGCGATCTAATGAGGTGGGTGGAATTGAGGCTCTGATCATAGAAACTAATAGGTACTAACATAGTTGGTGATGTGTAGGATCTACTTATGAGAGCGCAGGATAGCATCAAAGGAGCGGAGATTGTTATTGGCGGAACACTGTGTAGAAGGGACACTGGCCAAAAGATGACAGGGGATTTAAAAGTGGGGTGGGTACGGGGAAAATGGGGGTGAGATTTGTAGATCCAAATGGATGAGTAGGAGATTGAAATCTGCCTTCAGATGGCTTTCATTTGTACCGCAATGGTATGTATAAGTTAGGAGGTTTGTTTAGAAGAGTTATAAGGGGGTATATTCAGAAAAACGGGATGGACTAGGGAGCGGTGATAAGAATACACGAAACTGGAAGTCAACTAAGAGTGAATCGGCGCATAACACTGCAGGAAAATACCAGCATGCTGAACATTTTATATGGCAGTGTGTTCTCCATTGTTCACCAGCACCTTGGATTCCGTAAACCGTGTCAAAGATGGATCCCACGTCTGCTCACCCATGTTCACAAAGTACAACGCTTCCAATCGTCACTGGCATTTTTGCAACGGTATTCTGTGGAGGGCAACGAGTTTCTACGGCCAATCATCACAGGGGATGAAGCGTGGGTCCACCACTTCACTCCCGAAACAAAGAGAACATCGATGGAATGGGTGCACACACATCATCACCACGAAAGAAGGCCAAGGTCCAACCTTCAGCAGGAAAGGTAATGTCGACAGTGTTCTTTGGCATGGAGAGTGTGGTGCACGTGGGTTTTATGCCGAAAGGCACGATAACAACTCAGCTTCGTATTGTCAAACGTTGAACCGGTTGCGTATGACAATTAAAGAAAAGCGGTGGAGAAATTGAGCGCCGGTGTGATTTTGTTGCACGATAACGCAACATCTCAAACTGTCCGACAAACGTCCGATCTGCTGCAGCGATTCAAGTGGGAGGTATGGCAACATCCTCCATACAATCCAGATTTATCGCCATGCTATTATCATATGTTCGGTAAGCTGAAAAAGTACATCGGTGGACGACGATTCCGAAACGACGAGGAGGGGAAAGCAGCTGTTCCCAGGTGGTTACATAGCGCTGGAGGCGATTTCTACGCATGCGCAATCGGAAAGTTGGTTGACCGTCCCGAGAAATGTTTACAGTATCTTGGGGACTATGTGGGAAAGTGATCTTACAATGTATGTTGTCATAGCCGTGTTGCCTACGTGGAGCTGGTTTCATAAATGACCATAACTTGGAAGCGTAACTTACTTTTCGATTCGCCCTCGTAATATAGTACCGTAGATCTTTGTCATTCCTTACCAGAAGCGGCCGGCCCGTAAGGCCTCCGGGATGGTGTTCTCCCTAGAGAACCAAAAGGTTTTTTTTTAATTTTCTCTCGATATTTGAAGTCAAAATCTGGACTCGAATAACGCTAAGAAAATTACACTTCATCGTAAAACTGTAAATTCTCATCAGCAGGGCCAGGATTCTGATGACATGTCATATTTTAAATGGTTCACCATAGACATTGCTAACTTAAATACAAATCCTGTTCATGGCCCCCATATTAGAGAAATGTATATTTATTAAGTCCTTTTTCTAAGTATTTTAGGTCATTTTCTCGCTTTTAGCGTCATTATTATGTCATTTTATAGAATTTACTATAATATTTTATACGTTTTGAGTCATTTTCGCACATTCTTAATGGTTAGTGAGGATGAATACGAAGACAGAGAATTTCACAACTTTGTTCAACCCTTATTTCTTGGAATATCCACATTCCAGGAGACACACCTGCGCTTGCAGCTAATCCGGAAGCGATATTGAAATCGAGGAGGTAGGAAGGCAGACAACAGTAGGCCCAGTAATGCCAGTCTGGTTAAGTACCTCAGTGAAGCCATACGTGTGCTAAGTGGATTTGTGTTATCGGCCGCGATTGTTTTTTCGAGTGTATTTAAAATGCTACAATTAAAGCCATCTAGGGCTGTTCATTTCAAACAAATTTCGAAATTCGGCGAGGATATTTTTACCACCAATTGTGAAATTTTTTCTGCGAAATATATGAAGTGAAAATAGCAGGAGATGGGATATTTACTGATCAGCAACCTATCGGTCGAGAGAAGCACATACATGGAGTCCAAAATAGGAGCAAACGAGAAGTTTTTCAACTGTTACTCTCACAGTCATCCTCCGATGGCTGTACTTCCTCTGTGTTTTGTAAAGACTTGTATGAAGCTTCGGTTTCTTCGAAAAATCCGCTCTGGAAATTGAACAATAGTAAACTGAGAGATTTCTTAGAAAGGTTGACGAGCCGTGTAATTCCGGATGAGTGTACTCCGAGAAAGATCTATGTATCCCAATGCTATGACGACACAGTAAGGAATATCAAAGAAGAAGTCTGCGGAAACAAAATATTCGTTTCAGTAGATGAAACCAGTGATGTAGAGTGACGTTGCATTGCCAATGTTATCGTGGGTATGTTAGAAGTAGATAGGCCTGGAAAAATATTTTAGCTCACGACCGAAGTTTTGCAGTCTGTGAACCATTCTACAATACGTCGCCTTTTTTGATAAATCGACGGGACTACTATGGCCTGAGGGTGTAAGGTATGATGATGTTCTGCTCTTTGTGACTGATACAGCGCCTTACATAGTTTAAGGTGCCAATGCAATGAAAGCATTTTACTCAAAAATGTCACATGTAACCTGCCTAGCTCACGCTTTTCACTAAGAAGGTATTTACTAAGACTTCATCACGCAGGGAACTTTTTAGATCCCAAGCACTCGACATTCTATTACCATCGCAGCCTTACACCACATGGATCGAAGCCTGTATTTATTATTGTGACCACTTTCAGACAGTGAAGTATGGAATAGATTCTTTCGACGTACAAGATGCCAAGGCCATTCAGATGGTTCAAGAATTGTTTTCGGATACGCAAATGGAGGGAAAACTAGCGTGCATCAAAGCAAATTTCAGTTCCTTGTCGTCCATTATTATACGTCTTCAGGAGAGAGGCATGTCTCTAGAAAAATGATTAATTTAGTCAAAACAGCCACAGGCGAATGAAACTCCATTTGTGGCGATTCTGGTGTGGCAGTGTCAAACTGAAACGTTATCTTGACAAGAACTCGGGTTTTAATGTTTTGTGCTACATCTCTCGGATTTTGTCGGATGAAGATTTCAGCATTATTGGCATTGAAGAAGAAATTACATCCAATGATTTAGTGCATTTCAAGTATGCTCCAATAGCATCCGTAGACGTTGAAAGGAGCTTTTCAAAGTACAAAAACGTGCTGGTCGACAATCGTCGTTCTCTTTCCTGTGAGAATCTATGAATGGTCACAGTCATCTACTGTAACGTGGAGTGAGGTAAGTCTATATAGCCAGTCATGTATTCTAAGTGCACACTTTTCTTATTACCTCTAATCCGACAAAGAATTCGAGAACCTAACGGCGAAATTCTCTCTTTTTTGTTCTTCAGATGTTGCAGCCTTAAAGTTTCACATACCATGAAGTGTTATTTTCCTTGAAGAAAAGAACACAGAACTTGGAGTGCCAAACAACAAACTGAAATAATAATCAGTATTTGTGTGCAAATAATTCGCATTTGTCAAATAATAAGTAAATGATATTAGGTAGCTATTAAAATCATTTCAACATACAATGGCGTAGTCTGAACTTATGTCAGTTTCATTCAAATTTTTAGGTCATTTTTTTAAGTTTTCGGATCATTTTATGGGATATTTGCAGTCATTGTAGGTCATTCTTTAAACATTTTTAGGTCATCAAAATCTGGGCCCTTTTAAGACTTAGGCAATATCAAACTTAGGTGAGTGACTTTTAGCGCGCAGTTCGCTGGTAAATGTTTTTTGGTTGAAGGTAAGGCACGGACTCTCGAACTTCCGTCCCAGGATGTAGCAGGGGTGAGGGGAGAGAGATGTAAGGGAGAAGCACGCCGCTTGACTATTTCGAAGGGACGAAGGGTGCGGGAGGAGGCTTTAAGCTCGGCAGATTCCGAAGGAGTAAAGGCATCTTCAAAAACTCCTGTACGAGCATGCGCCAGCCATGGCTGCATAAAAAAATAATTCATGACCTTGTTTACCCTATTTTAATTATATTTGAAGACGAAAAATAATAACGAATGATAATGAAATGTAACATTTGAAACCAGGAATGTCGATTCAAATTATAAAGGTGAAGTAACACAGGCCTCTGGCTTCCATCGCGCGTTTCGTGAGGATTGGCAGCAGTGAGCGAGTTTTCGTTTTCGCGCGGAAGACTTGAATGAGTACGGTGGTACTGGTCCGTAATTATACCCTTTGTTTGTAATCTTCCTTTATGTTCGTACTTCGTAGTGATTATTCTGCACGCTATTAAGCTTTGAAAGTAGTGTGTGTTAATTTACCGGTGCGATTGTGAATTGGAACCGCTTGTGGTGATAGTGATATCCTCGTGATTTCTTTATATGTGTTTATTGATGGTGATAATAATAATAATAATAATAATAATAATAATAATAATAATAATAATAATAATAATAATAATAATATTGCTGCTGTGCTCTAGAGTTGAATCTGGTGAGTTGTGCTCACATTACTTAAATCTTAAATGTCAAGCAAGAATAGGAAAATGTTAAGGAAAACATCACTTTCAATGATACAGTTACATTTACTCAAAAATATATTAACTACCTATATACACTTTCGACCGAGAGAAAGCAAACAAATGATCGTTACAGTAACAGAAATTTTCCAAAATATCTAATAGTGTTGCTCAAACGTTTACCCAAAATATTTTTATAAACTCCGTCAAAACTGCTAAACCTGAACAAACTCGCAATTTAAGGTTAAGAACTTGGCCTAACCAGTACATATTTGATAGGAAACTGACAAACACAGTATTCCACGAGGCAGATAATTTGACAATAAGTAAGGAATACAATACTAATTAAGTAAGAAGATAGGCAAACTCATCACGACCACGTGTCGCGACGTGCCCCCTTTCATGTCTCAGCGCTGAACGAACGGACTCGAGCGAGTCTCGAATCCGCGACCTTCCAGACTAAGGATATTGAGTATTGATCTAGAGTTTTTATGATCATGTAACAGTGGCAAGAAGTTATAGTGTTTCAAATGTTGAGTGATAATTTTATTAAGTGGGAGAGAATTATAGGTGTTCAAAGCATAAGACTTCATACAAGTTCTACTTGAAGTAAGATGCTTTTGCAACTCAAGTCAGTGTGTGTAATGTTGTGCAATAGTCAGCTACACGGCGTCAGAGAAAAACAGAAAACGCAAAAGAAAGTTCTGTAAATGTTTCTAGAAGCAAATAGATGCAAATATCGCGTAGATTGTTGACGCAGTTAGAAACAAATTGTTCGAGTGAATTCCATGACACTCCCTTGTCAGTTAGTGGGAGGAACTCATGAATTAATCAGACTTAAAAACGTCTTACTTTTACAGAAGTCGAGGGGAAAAGCCTCGAGAAGATTCGAACAGGAAATATAGGCAATGACACTTTGACAGATCAGAGAGAATCTGGTGAACTACCTTGAAAGCAACGTGTGTGTTTCTGTACGCAACCGAGGGAGAGAAAATGTCCAGCTTCAGTGTAAGTAACGTGTGTGTGGCTGTGATCCAGAGTAGTACAGAATCTGTAGGTTATGTACGTAGCAGTGAGCCGCAGAATCAATTAAATGCGGCTAGGAAAAACGGTCTAGAAATAGTAAAGGGTTACGGCGAGACCGCGAGGGAATCGCTATGAACAGCATAATTAACAGGTTGCTAACTGCAACGACACGAACATCGAACTGTTTGTCAGGAAGGCAGTGAAATCAAATCAAAATCAAATCAGTCAATACTGATCTGCATTTAGGGCAGTCCTCCGGGTGGCAGATTCCCTATCTGTTGTTTTCCTAGCCTTTTCCTTAACGATTTCAAAGAAATTGGAAATTTATTGGTAAGTTATTCCAATCCCTAACTCCCCTTCCTATAAATGAATATTTGCCCCAGTTTGTCCTCTTGAATTCCAACTTTATCTTCATATTGTGATCTTTCCTACTTTTATAAACGCCACTCAAACTTATTCGTCTACTAATGTCATTCCACGCAGTCTCTCCGCTGACAGCTCGGAACATACCACTTAGTCGAGCAGCTCTTCTTCTTTCTCTCAATTCTTCCCAGACCAAACTTTGCAACATTTTTGTAACGCTACTCTTTTGTCGGAAATCACCCAGAACAAATCGAGCTGCTTTTCTTTGGATTTTTCCAGTTCCTGAATCAGGTAATCCTGGTGAGGGTCCCATACACTGGAACCATACTCTAGTTGGGGTCTTCCCAGAGACTTATATGCCCTCTCCTTTACATCCTTACTACATTCCCTAAACACCCTCATAACCATGTACAGAGATCTGTACCCTTTATTTACAATCCCATTTATGTGATTACCCCAATGAAGATCTTTCCTTATATTAACCCCTAGATACTTAGGCCTACAATGATCCACAAAAGGATCAGTAAACATAACCTAGTAGTCAGAACTATTTGGGAGATAGACTATTCTGTTCGACGACAGAGTTCGAGCGTGTTGTGTTCGAATCCCGGAGCTACATATCCACTTGAACTAAACATCGCATCACTCAACGCGACTACGATATTGTGGGTGCAAAGAAGCAGTCAAGAGAGAAGACGACGTAGAAGATTGAAGAAATCTTCAATCAAAACCTAAGTAACTACCAAGTTTGTGTGGTACGATGTTATTGTATTACAGAGTGCAATTGAACTGGATAGAGATAGACTATCTGACCAAGAGATATAAGTGTATCTGTACAAAGAATTTCAGGTTCCTCAGTTGTACAATTTGTAAATGTATAGTGTGTGCTTTTCTAATCAATACAGGTGAAGGGAAGAGTGTGTATGTGTAAAGGTGGTCTTGTTATTTCTAAGATTAAGCTCCCGAATAATCCGAACCCAAGTCCCCAGCTTGCCGAATCCTTAGGATCACGACAAACTATTAACCACTAACAACCAAGAACAATAGTAGTAGTTATGTAAAAATAGGGAGACGAATAACTGTGTCAGAATACAATAGAATTAGGTTATTATGCGAGCTTTGAGCAAAACCTTCAAGGACAAATGTTAAAGTCAACTAACAAAGCATAAAAAGGTTTTTTAAGAAAGTGAATACAGTAGAGTCTCGATTATCCGACCTAAACGGGACCTGGAGTACGTCGGATCACCTAAAATGTCGGATAATACAGAATAACTTTGAAAATGAACTAAAACAAACAGGAAGGCTATACTCTAGTACTAAAACAATGACATGTTTTACGGTACTCTATTTATTGAATTATCATTGTACAGTACATGGAGTATTGAACGAAAACATTCCAGATGTCTTACGAGAAGAAACTTTTCTCTACAGATATTAAGCTGCCTAATGCCGTACCGTTTTTTCCACCGATCAAGCCACCCAGCACTGGCAGGAAAATTAGGGTCCCCTTCATTAAACTCCTTATGGAAATACACAGCCTTTTCCTGCAGAATGGTGCCAGATATTGCCAGGTCCTTCTCCCGGTGTTGAGATAACCAAAGAAACAGTGCTTCACTTACTTTTTCGTACTCACATTTTTAATTTCTTCTCTGCTCTGGTAGAGCACCACTTTTCAATTTCTTACCTCTGTTTTTCCAGTCTCCCACTGTAACACATCCAACACCATAATCTGAAGCCACATCTTGAAGAATTTCCCCTTTGTCCAGTCTCTTTAATGCACTCAACTTGTCTTCCATAGAAACAATCACGTTCTTCCATTTACTCGCCATACTCACAGAGGAGATGAAAACTAGAACATCCGCACCCAACCAATACTACAATGAACAATGACTGAAGACTCACTGCACCTGTTCTTGAGAAAAAAAAACTGTCCTACCGCCAGCGGTCAGGCCAGTGCTTGTCCCATGGTCGCACCCTCCACAGCGGGTGTGCCTGAATTTAGTTTCCACCAAAAGTTCAAATTAAGTCTACCAGTGTCGGATAACACGGAATGTCGGATAAGCAAAGGTCGGATGAGCGAGACTCTACTGTACATTTAAACTTTAAAATTCTGATACAAAAGAACGTATCCAAGGTATCTAGGCTATCTGAATCGGGAAGGAGGCAGAGAAGCAGCTAGTGACAAGATTTAGCTGGGATCACCCCCTCCCCCCCGCCGACATATCTAGGATTGACATTACAAACAAGAACTGGATTCTACCACTGCCTTCGTGATGTACAGGCCGTACTATACCTCCGATGACGTCACACAAAGAGGCAAACTGTTTCCTCCGTCCGACCCGTGTAATACAAGGAAATGATGCGTCTGTACCTTTTGTAATTATGAAATATTTACAAATGTTGTATTAATATTACAGGTGAGATCACTAAAACCTGTAATCGCATCGTAACTCGTAAGTCAGGTCTATGTAATTTTAGGAGAAGTAGGTTTGAAGTGCGATGTCCGCGGTCAAAGCTTCAGTGTTTTACTCGTCAATGTACCCAACAAATAATTATTATGCATTAATACAAATATGGAGACAACAAACGTGCAGTAATAAACTTTACTTCCATACCTCTAGATGGCCATAAATACAGTAGCTTTCTTGGTTTTTTGTTGTTGACACTTCTGGCACTATCCTTTGAAGACTTTCTTGAGACCCTTTCTTCTATAAAAACATTTGTATCACTTTTGTTTAGGAATAGCCCAGGTTTTCTCAAATATTAATGCACTGATCAGCCAGATCTATTAGTTACTTCTCACATTCACGAAAATTGCCGAGGAATGGTTTTTACTCGCATTAATTTTGGGGAGAAACGTCAGCGCATACTCAACATTACGAACCCAAGAAATAACCATATGTAGGTTCCATTGGTTACTGTCCACTTTTATACTTGTTCTGTATCAACAATAAAATGTTCTGCTGTAAATATGTGTAACAAGAAAGTCAAGCAGAACTCATTATCAGCTCTGGAAAATGAGTGAAACATACACCTTTATTTTTTGTTGTCTATTTACTTGTATAGTTGTATTTTCACCATGGTACGCACAAGTTTTTAGCATTGTGGCAAATGCGAACTTTCACACACTGTATTTAAATTTGTAACACATTATATTTCCACAAAAACCTGTTATACGATAACAATTAAATGAATAAATTACACGAAAAGTATTACGTCCCTTGAATTTACATTACTCACCACGTGAAGATACCATGTCTAACCTAAACTATGTGGTCTCATTATCTTAATAACAGCTGTTTACGTAAATCCTGATGTGATAAATTCAAAGAAAAACACATGCAATATACTAAGATATAAATTTTTGCCTCACAATTATCCTAAGAATGCCACCAATCCTGATGGATTACATTCACAAGTACAATTTGTAACATTCGCTTAGCTCGCCTCAATTGATCAGCTGATGGGCTTGGCGCGCTTTCTACAGTACGTCCTGTATATTACGAAGGCAGTGATTCTACAGAACCCACATAAAATCTTGAGCAACGCGGAAACCAAAGCCATATATGAAATTAAAACAATCACAGTCATTGGGAAGCGCTGTGAGATTATTTGACGCAAAAATAGCTCCCACCGCCACCTACGGACTGGAAATCATCTGGGAGAAGCTGACCATGGCGAACTTGAGGACACTCGAAACAGTCACGTCGCGCTTTCTGAAAGCTACCCTGCGGATATTGAAATGCACAAAGTCTCGACTAACATATGAACTTGCCAAGGAGACATTCTTCTTTTTGCTAGGGGCTTTACGTCGCACCGACACAGATAGGTCTTATGGCGACGATGGGATAGGAAAGGCCTAGGAGTTGAAAGGAAGCGGCCGTGGCCTTAATTAAGGTACAGCCCCAGCATTTGCCTGGTGTGAAAATGGGAAACCACGGAAAACCATCTTCAGGGCTGCCGATAGTGGGAATCGAACCTACTATCTCCCGGATGCAAGCTCACAGCCGCGCGCCTTTACGCGCACAGCCAACTCGCCCGGTGAGACATTCTTCATCGAGGACCTCAGGATGAAGAGAGGGTTACCATTCACGGACGCCTGGGAGAAGTTAATGCAGGACTGATAAGAAGAAAAGAGATGAAATCTGGATCGACTTTTATATAACGAAGGCCATGATGAATAGGACATGGACAAACACTAACCAAGATTGCGACACTTTGTTAACTCAATGGCGGTTCATGGATACCACCACAAGCTGTGTAATTCCGAGTGCGTCCATGACCCAGACGAATCCTGCGTATGTAAATTATGACGTGGTGTGCAGTGCAGCTGATACAAATCGGAGATCTTCTATTGTGATATTTTGTAAAAGTGAGTGATGACGGTATACATGTTATTTCAGTTTGTTCTCAACTCTACGCACCATTTGTGCACTGTGTGTTGTATGTTTAGTCCTCAGCCCGAAGGCTGGTTGGATCCTCAACAGTTCCACCATCAGCTGTCGTAGATGGCCTAGGCATCACTGAAGAGGCGTACTAGGGAAATGAGGAGTGAGGTAGTTGACTGAGGTATGAGTAATGCTAGCAAAGCCATTCCTTCTGCAGCCAGTCCCTGCTATGAATGGTGTGAAAATATTGCTCATAGGGTCAGTTGGTGCATGCATTTCAGTGGGCTTGGCAGACTGATGTGTAATAGCAACTTCTGGCTCGGTGAGGAAAGCAACGGGAAAGCAACTTTCATTTTGTCAAAGCTAAGGATAAAGCTGAGGCAGATCAATGAAAGTAACAAAATTGCTCTAGCCCATACCAGAAGACATAGTGCACTGTAAACACTAGGTCCTGCCAGCAAAGGCACTTGTGCACTGTATCTCCAAATAAAATAAAATTCACAATGAAGAATGGCAAAGTGGGGTTAAAGGGACAAGAAAGAAAGCCAAGAGACAAGAGAACGAAAAAATAAGTTATTCAGCTCACTAAGTGACACACGAAGATTCCCATGATGCATTCATATTGACAAGTGTTCAGTTCCGCTCAAGACAGGAATTAGTATTGTTCAGAACACTATAGTACTCTGTCATAGAGAACAAAGCAGTGGTCCGCAGTGTCAGGGACTCCCCCAACTCCCGTCCATAAAGCCGAAGAATAGAAAAATGAAGTACATTTGTTACATGTTACACGTTGTTACATCTAACATGTTGTTACACGTTATCTCTCACCTGATGGAACTGGTTGAAGTTCGTGGACGAAATGTCATGTGCTCGGTCATCCACGTCGAATGGCACTCTCAGTTCGACAAGTCCGGCAAAGGACGTGGTGCGTATTTATATGGTAGAAAGTTCCTTCGAGAAAATACGAGAGGCAGAAGAAGATGGGAACTGACGCCATGGCGACAGGGGAGTCAGCTGAGACCGAGATGGCGGCCAGAGTGTTGCTGGTGAATGTACATGGAATGAAATAGGGTAGATATGCGAGGTAAGCCAAAACAATATTAAATATATAGCACAGCACACTGTATCGATATCTGTGAGAAAGCTTTATTAGTTATGAGGGAAAATGTGAAATATTTGAGAGCAGAAATCACCTTCGATGTTAGGCCCCTTAAAACAACAAGCATCATCATCATCATCTGTCTCAGTATCTTAATATAAGAAAGGTCCAAACTTACCGGGAACGGAAACAAGTAGAGAGAATGAGTCAAGACAATCGAACAAGCCTAAGATGTCTGAAGCTGGCCGTAATAGATCCTATGTAGGAGTGATGGGAGATTCGATTCATTTGATTCCGTTCACGTTACTGAATCGATGCAGTGATCCGGTTCAGGGCACATTAGAGTCACCGTTCCTATTGCAACTGTGTAGCGTGTACTGAAAAGACAGCAGCAACAACATTCCTTACAGCATTCAGTGCATGCTGCTGGCATCTGGACTTCATTCTATGAACTGTTTTCATATGCGTCATCTACCCTTCAGATTCAGGTTTCTCCTACAGCTATCTCTTCACATTAAGTTTTCAAAGGCTTTCGCCCGCACTGACAACTCCATTAAATAACAAAATAGGTATATAGAATGAAATGAAAAAAAATATCTGTACACACAGTCATCAGTGATCTGCATTTAGAGCTATTACTCAGGTGGGAGATTCCGTATCAATCATTTGCCTAGTCTTTTCTCAAATGATTTCAAAGAACGTGGTCATTTCATTGTATCCACGGTAAATTACACAACACAAAATAAATAAGATAAAAAAGAAATGCCGGAAAAAATAGGTACTTGTGCAGTATTATAGATGCTTATTATATTACAGTACAAAATGTACGTACTTAATAATAATAATAATAATAATAATAATAATAATAATAATAATAATAATAATCTAACAGAACTCAAATTTTATACATTCACTTGTGGTTTTCCACGGTTCTCAGGAAGTAACAACTCCAGTGAATATACAGAATTAGATGTATAAATGAATGTATTCCCAGTAAGTAGCCTACATATAAATATAAGACAAATAAATTAAAATAGAAGACATGAAAAAATACCTATCTGGTATATTCATGCCTCCTTATACTAAGACAGTACAAAAATCACGTACATAATAATAATAATAATAATAATAATAATAATAATAATAATAATAATAATAATAATAATAATAATAATAATAATCACAATCATAATAATAATAACTGGCATTACTCAAATTGTATACACTAACTTATAGTTTTCCACAGTTCTCTGAAAGTCACAACTCTATTACATATACAAAAGTAGATGTAAATACACCCGTGTTCACAATAAGTAGCCTACATATTAAATATAAATCAAGTAAGTTGCTTTACGTCGAACCGACACAGATAGGTCTTACGGCGACGATGGGATAGGAAAGGACTAGGAGAGTGAAGGAAGTGGCCGTCACCTTACTTAAGTTACTGCATCAGCAGTTGTCTGGTGTGAAAATGGGAAACCACGTAAAACCGTCTTGAAGGCTGTCGACGGTAGCATTCGAACCCACCATCGCCAGAATGCAAGCTCATAGCTACATGACCCTAACCGCATGCCCAACTCGGTCGGTCATCTTTGAAAATATGTCTTTTTCTATTATCAGAAGATTTTTTAAAACATCATATTTTGTATAGGCTACCGGAGATGTAGGCCTACAGAATCCCTGTGGTTTTCTGATCAACATCTTTTTATTTAAGCTACGTATTTCGTCAGTCGTATCATTTACTGTCCACATACACCGGTGATCTCATGATTCGATTATTGAAGTCATGTGCAATGATGCTACATACGAACTGAGAAAATACTGAGCGGTTCTTTCCAATATAAAACAGACAATTTTGAGTGGTCATGAGCATGACTCATAGCCATAGGGTAGGCTAGAGAGTTGAGTTGAATTAATTGTCGAAGGTCAACTAAGTTATAATACTAATTCATTAAACTACACAGTTCAAAGAAAATAGGGGAACATGATTTTTGAACGTATGCCATGCTTCACAAAACAATACCTCGCACCCAGGTATATTACCAACTAAACCTTTATCCTTTACTGTTCAAGTATACAAAACAATATCGATGGACTCGTGTTTGTTTTCAGAAGACAAACGGAAATGTCCAAATAGGGGCGAAAACAAAGTGATAACAGTCCTCCAGGGTGGATTTTTATCACAGTTGGAGAGCTTCAGTATGGTGTATGTCCTCCACGAGCATTTATCACAGCTTGGCACCTACGTGGCATGCTCCGTATAAGTCGACGGAAGTCACGTTGCGGTATCAGATCCCATTCTTCAATGAGACTCTGTTCGAGGTCTTGGAGAGCCTGTGGTGGAACAGGACGCCCACGAACACTTCTGTCAAGCCTATCCCATACATGCTCGATGGAATTAAGGTCGGGACTCACTGTTGGCCATTCCATCTCCTGAATGTCCAGTTCTCGATGCGCGCTACTGTCGTGCATGAGTACGAATTCAGGGCCAACACCGTATGCAGCAACCAACACATGCTGTAGTGGTATCTGCTCGATGTACCCCGCAGTGGTAAGATTACCACGGACGACGACAAGATCCATACGGTCATCAATACTGATGCCACCCCACATCATCACAGAACCTTGTCCGAATTGGTCGCCTTCCTTGACAACATTTGGCATGTACTTCTCACCATAGCATCTCCATACACGTTAACGTCCATCACTCTGTGTCAGGGAAAATCTGGACGGGTCTGTGAACAACATAGCTCTCCATTGGCGAAGTTGCCAGTTGACGTGTGTACGGGTAAACAGAAGGCGAGCTGCGCGATGTTGCTGCGTTAAACGGGGCACTCGAACAGGACGTCTGGGTCGTAAGGACATTTCTATTAACCTGTTCGTTACTGTCTGGTCAGACACCGTGACTCCAGTGACCCTCCTGAGGTCTTGTTGCAGTTCTCTAGCAGTTGCTGAACGACGCCGCAACGCACGGATGATCAGATATCGGTCATCCTGTGGGATTGGCATGCGCCCACGACCTTGTCTAACCCTTCTTGTGCATTGGCCTGTCTCATTATAGCGATTCCGCAAGCGGTGAATAACTGACGGAGAGACGTTGAGATCCACAACAACACGACGAAAAGTCCATCCTTCCTGGATGATTGACGGCCCTTGCAACTTGAACCTCGTTAAGATGTCTCATGGGATGTGCTGGTTTACGTACAACGTGCTCAAATGACCTCAGTAGTCTGTGTACCTCACAACGACACACGGAAGCACCGCTATTCACTTTGTTTTGAGAGGTCACCTGACAGTTTAATGCATGGCTACGCCTACAAAAGAAGTATGACTTCTATTTGACATTCCCTGAGCAGCTAAGCTCTCAAGGTATGCTGTACGACCATTGGAGCTCCACCTACCAAGTTAACGTTCACATACCAGACGTTACAAAACATGTTCCCCTAATTTTTTTTATCTGTGTAATAAGTAGAATAACCTAATAGCCTACCTATTTACTAGCTAGGTATTTTGGAATTATGATTTTACTGTCTTTATAGCACCGCAAATAAATCCACCTATATTTAAACCTCCCTGTAAAAAGAGGAGAGTGAATGCAAGTGGGAATTGTTTTGAAATGAGCTGAGAGCGAGAGTCCGTTATAGCGTACGATTCTTTCAGTATGCCATGGCTCTGTATGTCTCGTTACAGCGGAAGTTTGCTCCCCGCCAATGTCCAGTGTACTGACAATGAATCGTGTGTGTGTGACGTGTTTCACTGATCCGTGATTGCGCCACTCAGCACTGTCTGCTGCGAGTCAGGTGCATCGTGTGCCGTGAGCTCGCCGTTTCTGTGAATCGATACACTCGGAAACTGGAATGACTCGATACACTGCTTCAAATCATACACTCAGTAGCCAACACTACTATGTAGAACGTAAGAAAGGCACGTCCCTGAGCGCAATTTAGTGCTCTCGTTTAGCCTATGGATATGGATAAGCCCGGAGATTTCACAACATTCACAAGGGAAAAGCCCAGTCTCTTTAAACCTTCACTTCCATTTAACAGCCACCAAATTCTCATGCGACGTACTCTACTCACAAAAGAGCTGCAGCCGTGCCTTCAACAGAGCCCTTGCCAATTTTTAATGACTTCCTGAGCCACAAGGAAAGACCTTGCAGGCCGTATTCAAGCCGCGGGCCGCCGGTTGGAAACCCATAGATATTCAAGGTAGTCGTGGCACGCCGCTATCATCACCTTAGTTTTTCAAACAGTTCAATATCCCAAACTTGTCGTGGAGTGTGACAATTACTTCACCACTAAGACTGATCTTATCTACGACAGAGCTTATTCCATTTTTTCCCGTCATGATCACTTCTTGTTGATCTCAAGCGTCTCTAGATTTCGCTATGTGTTAGCACGATCAATTTGATGTTGAATGAGGCTGAACAATGCCTCTCCGCCACGGCCACGTGCTTGCTTATAATAAAGAGTATACTAGAATATAAAGACATTCTCCTCGCCTCCCTGTTTGTTAGTAGATAACAAAATGAAATTCGTCCGTATCTTCTTCATGTGCGTCGTACTAATGATCGCCACAGTAAGTACGGTATGAACTAGAAACTGTCAACCAGTGAACTCTAAAACTCAAAGTTTTAGTTTCTAATTATGTAGAAGTTAGGCCAGTTCTTGGAAGTGTAGAGTACCTCATACTTAAGGGGACACTATAGCGAAATTTCTAACTCCTATATTTTTCAATGAATTTTTGCCAAATTTGTTTCTGAGGTGTAAATCCTCAGAGATAGTAATGCAACCAACTTTCAATATTGTACCTATACAACCTTTTTAGTAGGATTTTTTTTTTACTTTCCTTTTACCGGCATCGTTAACAAAAGTTCCTTGTATCACAATATTTTTCAATTTGGCACCAAATTTTGCACAAATATGCTGTATAGTTATGCCAACAAACATCAGAGTTTGTTGTTTGAGAAATATACTGGCCTGTAGAATTTTTTAAATTTTAATGTTTAATTTTTTAAATAAAAATATGTGTACACGTAACATTTCGTAGGTCAAATTAAAATGAGTCACCTTAAACAGAAAAATGCACACTGACATTTTTATGCATCAGCTATCTAACTACTACTATGTAAACTTTAACCTACATCAGACAAAAATTGCATGATTAAGAGATTATTTTTCTGAAAGAAATCATGAAGAATTTGCTAAGCCATAAAATGCAAAATAAAAATCTATGCAACTTCACTCGTTTTAGAACTGTTCTGCACAATAAGTAGCCCTTCAGACTTTTTTTACTTTCCTCCAGTGATATTTTCATCACATTATTCTTTTTACTTAGCTCTTTGCTTTCCCCTGAGCTCCTTTTCCTGCTTTGCTGTAAGCGCCTTCGGTCTCGCTGGTGACTGATGTCCACAGCAGAAGTTTGTACTGGCTTCCCTCTGATGGACTGAAGGACTTCAAGTGTTCTAACACACCCCATGTTGAACTCACTTACAGCACTCACAATTCCAAACTGAAGTTCATTCCTAGTAACGAATACTTCTTTTGGTCAATTATTCCAAAGAACACTGTGAAGGCTCTCATTTGGATATTGTCATCGCTTTTGTGCACTTTTGAAGCAGTGCATCTGATGCATTAGTTTTAAAACTACATCATACAGAATACCACATCTGCTACTCAGTTCTTAGATTACATTTGAAATCCAAATGAGAGAGACGTAAGAAAGTGATTATTTCATTATTTCTTAGCAGCAGCTGGAGAGTCGTGTCCAGTAGAGCATGGGACAGTTAAACGCTAGCGCTGTGCCATTTAAAGGAGGCGCCGTGGGCTTTAAAAATGGCGGTATTTAAAAAATAAAAGCATTTTTCGAAAGAACATCAGGGTATTTTTTAGATTTCTAAACCCAATTTGGTATTTTCCTCGTAATTCATGAAATTTCACTATAGTATCCCCTTGGGACTTCTTATAAAAGACAAACAAGAACATAAACAAACGCATGGCGCAACGTCCCATTATGGCCTTGATTTGCCATGATGACAGCCGACCAGCCAGAGGTCCTACAGGTACTGGAATTCCAAGTGGTCAACGTGACGATATCCTCTGTAGTGTTGCTTGGCTTCCTTTACCAGTTACACTGCCTCTCGTACCACACTCACGAGGCTGAGTGAGCCCCCGTTCCAGTCCTCAATCAAGAATTCAAAAATCCCTTGATTCGATGAGAGTCGAACTTGGATCTCTGGGTAAAGATATGCACACTGTCCCTGGCCTTTTATTGAAAGATCACTTAGCCAAAACAAACGATTTTCCAAAAATAAATAAGTACTTTAAAAAGACAGCCATTTCTGCTTGGCATGGAGCCATGGAAGGTAAAGGCCTTGGTATCCATAATATCGGTGCTAAGTGGAATAGAGTGGCCACCAACGTCCTGATACTGATTTCTCGCGTAGTTGAGTGAACCTCTGGAGTGAGTGCCTCCCCAGAAGTGCAAATCTCGTTTCTAAACCTTTCGAGTTACTGACCGGTAGTCGAACCCATGACCGAGTAAATCAAGTGTGCATTTAACGCCCTATTAGACAGTCCCCAAAATATTTACAGGTGATAACAATTTTGTTTGTTTATCAAAAACCATACGAAATATTTTATACACTCTAAACATTTATTCTTCTTCCTCTTTTTCTACCTTGGGATCGCGGGTTCGTACTGTGTCGCACATGTGGATTTGGCCCTGTTTTACGACCGAATGCCTTTCCTGACACCAAACCTACGTGGAGAAATATAATCACTATTGTATGTTTCTGTGGTGGTGTGTTGTCTGAATATGAAGAGGAAAGTTTTGGGACAAACACAAACAGCTATTCCTCGAGCCAGAAGAATTAATCAGATGCAATTAAAATCCCCGATCCGGCTGGGAATCAAACCGGAACTCTCTGAACCGAAGACCTCAACGCTGACCATTCAGCCAAAGAGTCGGACGCTCTAAACATATATAACTACAAAATGATGTGATGCATATTTTTTTTATTGTTATGTTTGGGTTACTTGCTTATGTACTGGTTATATACTGTACTACAGATCGCTTTATCCTTATCCACATTTTTTAATACTTCGTAAACAATATTTTACATTTTATTTTTATTTCCAGCGGCAGGTACACTGATAAATACATCATTGACAGATGCGTCCCCTTGCTTACCAGTAGCGGCCACTTTCATTATTACTCGTTAGAGTAGCACGGGATTTCACATTACTTACGTCCATCGTCTCCTGATGGTTGCAAAAGCTTGTAGTACGGCTCAGAAAGAATACCGAAACGATCGAGATGTTTCCCTAAGCGGTCATTTCCTCCACTCGGGAGGCATTCGGCAACAGCCGCTCTTCGTGGCCAGCCTGGAATGATGTCGACTTCTCCTTTCTAGAGCATGATGGTGCTAGACTTCAAATCATTTCTTGACAGTCAGTTTGGCAGATAGTTGCTGAAACCTTAGCACCCTTCTTGGCAAGTGCGCCAGCTCACTCAGAACCTTCGAACAGGCCGTGTTCTGGTGTTCAATAATTCAATAATTCAATAATTCAATACTTCAATAATTCAATAATTCAATAACACAGTAGAGCACCCTTCTGAATTTTGTTTAAAAAGAAATTCAACTGAATATGCAGTATTTCATTGGCGAAATAGTTAACAGTCGCCTTGTTATCGAGTATTGTAGCTCTTTGTATTCAAAGCATTGCATTGTTAGTCACCGATTGACCAAGGTATAGAGTAGTACCAGTTCCCATTTACTATTGAATTATTAATGATTAGATGTTCTGTGTATATAAATAAATACTTGAAATATTCTCAATGATGAGCATACTCTAAAAGTTGGAACCTGGTTTATTTTCAAATTTAATCATAATGTCAACCCAGTTTTTAATGTCAATTTGTATATAACTTATTTGTTTCATTTGTTTTATGTCAATTGTGTGCATGTACATTTGTTTAGTTATTAGATGTTTTACATTAAGGCTGAAGATGACTATCCCCGGCCGAAATTAGTCCCTAATTAATTAATGTAATTTAGAATATTACATATTATAGTACTGAAAGGTGGACCATTACTGTATTAATTTAATAATGAATTGTACTTACAATTCAATAAGGATCAGAACCATGGAAGTCTATAACCTATGATTATAACATATGGAGATTCTGTGTCTATTTTCTGTAGGAATGTAAACGCTTCCGAAGTTACAACTCCTTATAATGTCCTGTTTTTTTAAATATCCTATCAACAAACCTACCCAAGTCAGAATCGAAACAGAGTAAAACCTAACCTACAACACGTAAACTACCGAACGCCTAGAGAACAACTCAAGGTAAAATCTAAATAAATAAATTAATTAATTAATTAATTGATTAATTAATTAATTAATTAAAAAAACAAATAAACCCCAATGTTTAGAGAACTAATTGTATCACACACTCACCAAAATTTAACTAAATTTCAATAAGTATGAACTACCTTATCACTAAGATAATGCGGAGCTCTTGTAACAGCCGACCACTCCATAGCGCGTCCAACAGTCAAAATCCAGCTACCGTATCTCTTTAATTTATGGTAATAAATAAGTATTTAAAATAGGAAAAACGCAACTGCGTTATTAAAATGATAAATAGTTGATTGACACTACTACCTGTATTTGAACTCTTTCCATCGACTTGTATTGAGGTTGAAAAATAATTGCGGCCTTGTCCTGACAGAGCCTATCAACTTCCAAATTATTTAAAATACTTCATGTCAATTTTATGGTATTGTCCTTAATTGTCTCATCCTTTTTTAGATTTGCATCATTAGTCTATGCCATTAGACTCCCAGAAATCTCACAATTTAAAAGAAGCCCTCAAACCTACCAGTTATTGCTACTATTAGTCTAGAGAATACAATAATCATAGGAATCCATGTCTGTTTTCACTGTCGTTGTATACCAGGATCCTTTCGAACATTTAATATCATTTCATAGTTTTCCTTCCCTTTTATGAACTCTCTCCAGTGTCAGTTGATATTTATGTCTGTCTTTCAGGTTACTGCTGATGCCGAACCAGCTGCATCTGTACAGTCATCACCCATCCACAGTAAGTAACAAAGAAGTGAGGACACATCCTGCAGAATCTATAAAAACAAGTATGTTATTATAAGTTAACTATTATACTAAATTACTTTCTCCTAAATAAAAGTTCTCGTCTTTAAGGAATACTGTAATCGGCTTCTACTCGAAATACGGCTCTGACCCTCATTACAAGTTTTTTTTCAAAATGGTCCATTCAATTTTGAATCTGCAACCCACATATTTCGGCATAAGGTAGAACTATTAAAATTCTTTATCATCGCTCATAAAACGCTTGTACCTGTTGCTATGTTCTTATGAATGTAGTACGTTTGCATCTGTCTCCTGGTCCAGGCCATAACAAAATGTAGTTTCCACTGAAGTCTCCGTCTCATTTATCCCTGTGACAGTATGGAAGCTGCTGAGGAATGGGTGATGTTGACTAATGAGTAGGGCGCGGATATTTTAAAAATGCATATGCGCGTATGCAAATGCATATTTTGAACGTTAGTGCATATGCAGGTATATTTTTCTCTTATGTGTGATCGATTATTTAAGATTTCTGAATGAAATGAAGAATTTACTGAACTCTGTATGTTGCACATCCCTTGGCAACACGAGAAGCCTTCCCCTGATCAAGAAAAGGGCTTTCAGTGTCGCGATACAAGCAGCTAGACGGATAATGACCCATTCCACAACAACTATTTCCTTCTTTCTGACGTTCCTTTCTCCTTACAGTAGCCTACCAAGGTTTGCTTAAACAAGTGCGTTCATCTGTTAACTTGCTGGTCGTCTATTGCAATGCTTTATCAAATTAAACTTTAAAAATGCCTAAAGATAAGTGCTCTAGGTCTTTTTTAATTAAACAGTGGATATCAGGCAATAGTGACTATACAAGTGACGGTGATGTAGTATACTGTCAAGTGGGCAACAAGAGTGTAGAATGTGATAATAAATTTCAAACTGAACAGCATTCGAAAACAACTTCACACCTCAGATCAAAAGAGCAGAGTAAGAATACGCAACAGCTACTTTTAACCGACGTGAAAACACGGTGTGAAGTTAGTACATATTCAGCTGATATTTGTAAAGCTTTTGTATGCATCAACATTCCACTGTATAAATTGAATAATCCACATCTACGCTCGTTTTTCGAAAAGTATTGTGCTAATCAAGGGATACCAGAGGAGTCTACCCTTAGGAAGAACTATTTACTTTCATTTGCGCTTCTGTCGTTGATTCGATACGATCAGACATAGGAGGGAACTGTGTCTGGATATCGGTAGATGAAACAACCGATTCGTGTGGTCGACACATTGTGAACTTCATAGTGGGTAAATTGTGTCCGCAAGAACCCGGCAAACCTCTTTTACGTCCGTGCAAAGTGCTAGAAGGAAACAAGCACGTTTCAGTTGCAAGATTTGTTAACGATTCCATGCGACTTCTATGGCCTAGTGAATCGAAGAGTGATTGTTACAAAGTGCATCTTTTAATCACAGATGCAGCTTCGTATATGTTGAAAGATGGTCAGTCTTTTCGAGTATTTTTTCCAAATCTCATCCATGTCACATAGCCCATGGATTGCATCGTATTGCAGAACATATACGTACCCTCTTTCCATCTGTCAACAAAGTAATTTCAAGTGGGGAAAAAACTGTTCCTAAAAGCACCAGCTCGTGTATAGTTGTACAAAACTCATCTGCCTCAGGTTTCTCTTCCGCCGGAACTTGTTCTCACAAGATGGGGAACTTGGTTATCCGCAGTATCATTCTACCAGGAGAACTTTAACCAAGTGAAAGATGTGGTTAAAAGTATTGGCGATAGTCATACTGCGTGTGTTCGTGAAGCAAAGTACGTATTTGAATCTGAAACTGCATATAAAGATATCAGTTTCATCCATGTGCATTACTCGTCACTTTCAAAGGCGATTAAGAGCCTAGAAACTCGTGGTGCACTCCTACACGAATTCCTTCAGTTCATTCAGAACACCATTAGTTATTTAAATGGTGTCCTTTGTGAAACTGGAGAAAAGGTTGAAACTCGGTGTGATGTTAGACTCGAACCCAGGACTGAAGAAGATTCAATCCATAGCCAACTACGTAAGTGGAATCAGGCAGTCTTTGTCAGAAGAATGTTCCGAGCAGTCAGTGTCAGTGTACAAGTATTGCCCAGTTACGTCCGTCGACATAAAACAATCATTTTCAGCGTATAAATTAATTCTGTCCGACAACAGAAAGCTATTGACCCCTGAAAACATTGAAAACTCTCGATAACCTACTGCCATGCATCATTTTGCAAGGAATGAAACATGTTTGTCAGTTTAACACTGAGTTAAAATTAAATGGTACGTTTGGTAAGTGTACTTTGTTTTATTTTTAGTGCATATTTTCAGCATTTTAGTGCATGCATATTTTTGGAGTTTTTAGTTCATATAAATCCGGGTCCTAGTAATGAGTAAGCTGGCGATATTTCCTAAAATGTCTATTTGTTCCTGTAACTGCTAAACATACGGAGTGAGAAGTCCGGTTTAGGTCATATTGTTGCTAGCAAAAGTGTCTAAATTCCTATTTTTGACCGTTCATGCCTATTTTGCCATAAACACCTATTAAAAGTGCCTTAAATGTCATGGTTTATTTTTTAAATTTAAAGTTATTTTTTGCTTCGATATACCTCGTTGGTCGGCTGGAAGTATAGTCCGATGACATCTATGAGCTTAAGAGATTTAAAAGTAATCCTGTCTGAAAAGAGGTATGAATTAATTTATACAAAGAATCCTTGATAAATATATAGTTGTCAACCGCTATGTAGCAACAGAATACGAGGGTTGGAAAAATATTGGCAACACTGCTGTGGAGACGCTATGCAGCGGAATTTAATTTTGTCGCTGATAGCACACGTTGGTTACACACCTACCTTACCTCAGAGCAAATGGACTTGCCCTTCCCACACTACCTGCGTGCGTACAAGCGAGAGACACACAGTCACTTGTGAGCTAGCGGTCTAACGTAATGTTGTCACTATGTTTTCCAAACAGGAACAACGGATTTGAATCAAGATAGAATGTGCCAGAGGTCGTACAGCACGACAGTGTCATCAAGGTCTTCAAGAGGCTTGCGGGGAATCAGCATTGCCTTACAGAACAGTGGCACGTTGGGTAAAAGCCTTCAACGATGGTCGGCAAACTGTGGCGGACATTCATCGAGCAGATCGTCCTACGAGGGTCTGTGAAGAAGAAGTGCATGCTCTTGCCACGTTGCTGGACAGTGATCGAAACCAAACGATTCGTGAGCTCAGAACTGTTGCAGAGATTCGACAGTCAATAGACCGCTCCATTCGCGCCATCAACAGAACAGGCTCTGCTAAAGGTATACTACGACTTCCACATCGCTGGGAACGGGTTATACACAACGCTGGTGAGTACATTGAAGGACAGTAAAGGTTGCTAACATGTAACTCTTTTGTATCTGTTGTAAATACATAGTTGCCACTATTTAAGTTCCAACCTTCGTACAATATTTCAAACACTGTAGCGAGACAGAAACATCAGCACACACCGTAGACTCTTGTTCGAACAGTAAACTTTTAAGTCCAATGCACACAGAAGTGGCGACGAGCAGGCATGGTGAGGGGCGGCGAGGCACAGGCAAGTTTACTGCACACCGAGCATGTCAAGGTTACGAGCTGACAGACAGCTCTGCGTACTGAACCCTGATGAGATAGGCCCTAGTTTCATGATTTGGTTTTTTAGAAGATAAATACAGATATATAGGAATATTAAATTGAATACAGTGTCAGTTTTGTGTGGACGGGAGAATTTCAACATAGCCAGCCGTGATCGCGACAAGCCGTCGCCACAGTTAAGCTTGTCATTATGGGGAGAAGGTTTCCTGGTCAAAAGATAAGAGGATTAAATCTAGAGCTCACAACAACAGAATAATGACTACGAGGAAGTGAAAGAGTATATATTTCGGACCAAGGGCGAGCAGATGTATCACCAATACCGAGAATATGACGTACCAGTTTTTCCACGCCCCGAGGCATTTGGTGTTGTCATGTTACAAGGAAGAGATTTCAAACTAACCGATGCGGTGTTGACCAATGGGAAAATTTATCATAGGCCCGCAGATAAACCAACATAAGAAAAACTCAGAGTGAGTAGTATAATGGGAGAGTTCGGGCGCCTCCTCCTCCTCCTCCGCCTCCTCCTCCGCCGCCGCCCGCGGGAAATTTGAATTTTGGCGGGAAATTTGAATTTTGGCGGGAAATTTGAATTTTGGCGCGAGATTTGAATTTGTAAACAAAGCCACGTGCTTTTTGACAGCTGTCATCGACAACAACGCAACGCTAACCTCACTGCTGCCATCTTGACGGACCTAAACCTCACTAGTACCAACCTAACCTAACTAGCGTGAGGTAAACAAACCCACGTGCTTTTTGACAGCCACGTGCTTTTTGACAGACAACAACGCATCGCTAACCTCAGTACTGCTATCTTGACGGGCCTAAACCTTAATAGTACCAACTTAACCTAACTAGCATGAGGTAAACAAAGCCACGTGCTTTTTGACAGCCACATGCTTTTCAACAGATTTGTAAACAAAGCCACGTGCTTTTTGACAGACAACAACGCATCGCTAACCTCAGTACTGCCATCTTGACGGACCTAAACCTTAGTGGTACCAACTTAACCTAACTAGCGCGAGGTAAACAAAGCCACGTGCTTTTTGACAGCCACGTGTTTTTTGACAGCCACGTGCTTTTTTGACAGCTGTCATCCGCCATCTTTGAGCACGGTGCTGCCCTCTTTCGTCACCTATCATCGGCAGTGCTGCCATCTTGACGGGTCTAAACCTTAGTGCTACCAACTTAACCTCACTAGCGTGAGATAAACAAAGCCACGTGCAGCTGTCATCCGCCATCTTTGAGCATCGTGCTGCCCTCTTTAGCTACTTACCTTTGAAATGTGGTACGTTATCCGCCATCTTGCATCCGAAACCTCAGTGCTGCGCTCTATGTAGTGGCGGCAAATTCCATGTGCTCTTGTTTGGAAACAAAGCCACGTGCAGCTGTTATCCACCATCTTTAATCACCGTGCTGCCCTCTTTAGCTACTTACCTTTGACAGTTGTCATCCGCCATCTTGCATCGCCAACCTCAGTGCCGCACTCTATGTAGTGGCGGCAAATTCCACGTGCTCTTGTTTGGAAACAAATTCACGTGCTATTTTTCTGACAGCTGTCATCCGCCATCTTTGAGCACCGTGCTGCCCTCTTTAGCTACTTACCTTTGAAATGTGGTACGTCACAGCTGTCATCCGCCATCTTTAATCCAGAGAGAACAGTGCTGCAATCTATGTGGTGGCGGCAAATTCCACGTGCTTTACAAATCAACATGCTTTTTTGACAGCTGTCAACCGCCATCTTTAATCACCGTGCTGCCATCTATGTGGTGGCGGTAAATTCCACATGCTTTACAAACCTATATGCTTTTCTGACAGCTGTCATTCGCCATCTTTAATCCAGAGAGAACAGTGCTGCCCTCTATGTGGTGGCGGCAAATTCCACGTGCTCTTGTTTGGAAACAAAGCCATGTGCAGCTGTCATCCGCCATCTTTGAGCACCGTACTGCGAGCAATTTCGTCAGTTGTCATCCGCCATCTTTAATCTACAGAACACCGTGCTGCCCTCTTTATGGCTACTACCTTAAGCACGTAGTAGCGGGCAATTTGAAAAGTTCTGTTAGCTATCATCCGCCATCTTTAATCACCGTGCTGCCATCTTTAGCTAGATACCTTTGAAATGTGGCAGCGGATAATTTGAAAAATGCTTTTTGACAGCAGCTATCTTTGAGCACCGTGCTACCCTCTATGTGGTGGCGGCAAATTCTACATGCTTTACAAACCCACGCGCTTTTTTTTTGACAGCCATCTTTAAGCAACAGAGTACAGTGCTGCCCTCTTTGTTGTGGTGGCAAATTCCACGTGCTCTTGTTTGGAAACAAAGCCACATGCTCTTTTGACAGCTGTCACCCGCCATCTTTAACCAACAGAGCACTATGCTGCGGGCAATTTCGTTAGCTGTCATCCGACATCTTTAATCAACAGAGCACCGTGCTGCCCTCATGCGGGGTAATTTCGTTAGCTGCCATCCGCCATCTTTAAACACCGTGCTGCCCTCTTTATGACTACTACCTTAAGCACGTAGTAGCGGGCAATTTCGTTAGCTGTCATCCGCTATCTTTGAGCACCGTGCTGCTCTCTGTAGTAGCGGGTAATTTGAAAAGTTCTGTTAGCTGTCATCCGCCATCTTTGAGCACCGTGCTGCCATCTATGTGGTGGCGGCAAATTCCACATGCTTTACAAACTCACGCGCAGCTGTCATCCACCATCTTACATCGCAAACCTCAGTGCTACACTCTATGTGGTAGCGGATAATTTTAAAAAGAAAAATTCTACAGCAGCCATCTCTCGACGCTAATTGCACAAGATGGTAGCTATACATGACTCCTTAAAGGTGCTCATGCAAGATGATCGCTATACATAGACGCCCTTGGGATGCTTGCGCAAGATGGCGGTTATACAAGGCTCCTTATGAGGGATGCTTGCGCGAGATGGTGGTTGCTCTTATGAGGCGGCTCAAGGATCCATGGCTAGAGACGCCCTAAGGATGCTTGCGCAAGATGGCGGATGCAAGATGACGGCTATACATAGCTCCTTATGAGACAGCCAGTACAACATGTGATCAGAACATTGATTGATGTGTTCAGAACACTGTACTCGATACAACATGTGATTAAAACATTGTGTGGTGTGTTCAGAACACTAATCGAACGCTGTATTAGGGGATACCTTTGTTTAGATTGAAACATAACAAGACTAGAATTGAACACTGCACATTGATTGATGTGTTCAGAACACAAAATAAGTAGAATCGAACACTGTACTCGATGTCGTTAACTTCAACATGTGATTAAAACATTGGCTGGTGTGTTCAGAACACTACATAAGTAGAATCGAACGCTGTATTAGGGGATACCTTTGTTTAGATTGAAACATAACAAGACTAGAATTGAACACTGCACTCGATGTCGGAAGATCAGATTGAAACATAACAAGACTAGAATTGAACACTGTACATTGATTGATGTGTTCAGAACACAAAATAAGTAGAATTGAACACTGTACTCGATGTCGTTAACTTCATCATGTGATTAAAACGTTGTCTGGTGTGTTCAGAACACTACATAAGTAGAATCGAACGCTGTATTAGGGGATACCTTTGTTCTAAGAAGATCAGATTGAAACATAACAAGACTAGAATTGAACACTGCACTCGATGTCGTTACATGTGATCAGAACAATGATTGATGTGTTCAGATCACTAAACAAGTAGAACCGAACACTGTACAACATGTTAGGGGGATACCTTTGTTTAGATTGAAACATAACAAGACTAGAATTGAACACTGCACTCGATGTCGTTACATGTGATCAGAACAATGATTGATGTGTTCAGATCACGAAACAAGTAGAACCGAACACTGTACAACATGTTAGGGGATACCTTTGTTTAGATTGAAACTAACAAGACTAGAATCGAACACTGCACTCGATGTCGTTACATGTGACCCGATACAACATGTTAGGGGATAACTTTATCCTAAGAACCGAACACTGTACAACATGTTAGGGGATACCTTTGTTTAGATTGAAACTAACAAGACTAGAATCGAACACTGCACTCGATGTCGTTACATGTGATCCGATACAACATGTTAGGGGATACCTTTGTTTAGATTGAAACATAGCAAGCCTAGAATCGAACATTGTTTTATGTGTTCAGTACAACTTCAATGATTAACATACACACTGTGCACATATCGCATAGCTAAAAACACACTGTGCACATATCGCATACCTAACACTTCAAATGATTTGCTTAGTACGAAAATAAAAATAAAAAATCTATACCGCGTAGCTAACTCGTTCATCACACTGCTAAGACGCTTAGTAATTGTGAATACACTCATACGAAAATCAAGAAAGCACACTGCGTAGCCAACTCGCTCGGCACGAAAAAATCTATACCGCGTAGCTAACTCGTTCATCACACTGCTAAGACGCTTAGTAATTGTGAATACACTCATACGAAAATCAAGAAAGCACACTGCGTAGCCAACTCGCTCGGCTCACTCGCTTAGTAATTGCAACACACACGGATAAGAATGTTCCGAGATACTTACATGTTTTTTAAGGGGGGTGAAAGATCATAAATTATATGTACACACATGTTGTCTCCTCCAAGTTGTAAGATGAAATAGACGCAGTACTGCGAGTTTCCGCTCTAGCTGGCGAACGGAAGTAGCATGATATCTCAGCAAAAAATAAAAATACGCGTGAGCTTGCAAGTCAGACACAATGATGGATACCGCGATTCAAATCCTGGTAACTTATGCCGTCGGGAAGGGTATCCGGCGAGCATCTAGCTGTAAATCCTCGATTCTCGACAGATTCTTAATCCCAGTTCTTTGACGTCAGGAAGGGCAACCGGTTGAAAACAATTATCGAACACGCATCGCGAAGGCAAGAGTGTGCAGCGATATGCTTGTTTAGACTTGCAGATTACGAAAAGAAACATAACAAGACTTGAGTCTTAAAACAAATTCTTGCGATTTAAAATCTTAGTCAGGAAGGGCATCCAGCAGTAAAACAATAGTTCGTGATACTGCGATTTAAAATCTAGCTGTATATCCCCCGATTCTCGACAGATTCTTAATCCGAGTTCTTTGACGTCAGGAAGGGCAACCGGTTGAAAACAATTATCGAACACGCATCGCGAAGGCAAGAGTGTGCAGCGATATGCTTGTTTAGACTTGCAGATTACGAAAAGAAACATAACAAGACTTGAGTCTTAAAACAAATTCTTGCGATTTAAAATCTTAGTCAGGAAGGGCATCCAGCAGTAAAACAATAGTTCGTGATTTAAAATCTAGCAGTAAAACCCCCGATTCTCGACAGATTCTTAATCTGAGTTCTTTGACGTCAGGAAGGGCAACCGGTTGAAAACAATTATCGAACACGCATCGCGAAGGCAAGAGTGTGCAGCGATATGCTTGTTTAGACTTGCAGATTACGAAAAGAAACATAACAAGACTTGAGTCTTAAAACAAATTCTTGCGATTTAAAATCTTAGTCAGGAAGGGCATCCGGTAGTAAAACAATAGTTCGTGATACTGCGATTTAAAATCTAGCAGTAAAACCCCCCGATTCTCGACAGATTCTTAATCCGAGTTCTTTGACGTCAGGAAGGGCAACCGGTTGAAAACAATTATCGAACACGCATCGCGAAGGCAAGAGTGTGCAAAGGACAACTCAACAAATTCTTGCGATTTAAACACATTTTTATTCTCAAGAGAATCGAACCCGAGACTACCGGGTGAGAGGCATGCATACTGTAGGCTATAGGTTTGTTCTACTGTCCATGAAGTCGTATCAGCGCAGAGCGAGCAGCGGAATGCGTGTGTTAGCTGAAATTGTACACGTATCTTCCGGCTCGGCCTTGAACGAGGACACTGATAAGCGGCTTGTAACTCGCGAAGGTCTTCTTAGCTGAGTACCATTCAAGCTCTTAAAACACAGTACTAATTAAGGTTGTAAAATATTCTGAAATAGTCCTCCTCTGTGGTGTAATAGTTAGCTGCTACCCTCGGAGGTCCGAGTTCGATTCCCGGCTCTGCCACGGAATGTGTAGCATTTAGCCTATGTAAGTTCCTAACGTAAACTATCATGATTGTACGGAGAGGTTAAAACACACACAGTGCCTACTCCTATCGAAAGAACCTGCACGGTACCGGCATGTAGGCTTCTCCTGGTGAAGGAGCTTGCACATAGTTTAACGCCTCCTATCAACAGCCCTTACTTAATGCTGGCTTTTTTGCACACCCCGCCTCACACCATAGTTTTATACGACCGGCTGCCCTTCCTGACTAGGATTTTAAATCGCAGTATACGCGATAAATTTGTTGTAGCGGGTTTCATAACTAGATATCCCGGTACCGATACATAGCCTACTCCACTGAAGAAGCCTGCACAAGGCTTATTGCCTCCATCCGACAAATGAATCAGCATCAACACTCTTGTACTCAAAAAATAATTTTCGACCGAGTTCGATTCCCGGCTCTGCCACGGAATGTGTAGCATTTAGCCTATGTAAGTTCCTAACGTAAACTATCATGATTGTACGGAGAGGTTAAAACATACACAGTGCCTACTCCTATCGAAAGAACCTGCACGGTACCGGCATGTAGGCTTCTCCTGGTGAAGGAGCTTGCACATGGTTTAACGCCTCCTATCAACAGCCCTTACTTAATGCTGGCTTTTTTGCACACCCCGCCTCACACCATAGTTTTATACGACCGGCTGCCCTTCCTGACTAGGATTTTAAATCGCAGTATACGCGATAAATTTGTTGTAGCGGGTTTTATAACTAGATATCCCGGTACCGATACATAGCCTACTCCACTGAAGAAGCCTGCACAAGGCTTATTGCCTCCATCCGACAAATGAATCAGCATCAACACACTTGTACTCAAAAAATAATTTTCGAAGGAGTCTGCACAAGGTTTAACGCCCCCATCAACAGCCCTTACTTATTGCTAGCTTTTTTGCACACCCCGCCTCACACCATAGTTTTACGACCGGCTGCCCTTCCTGACTAGGATTTTAAATCGATATCCCGACATAGCCTACTCCTAACGAAGAAGGCAGCTTAACGCCTCCATCCAACAAATGAATCACACTAAAACACTCTTCAATCATTCTCGCTACTTCGGATGATAGCGGGTTCGAACTGGAAGCTGTAAATGCTAGGCGTGGGACCTGTGCGATCATCATTACATGATCTAGCCGGATGCCCTTCCCGACGGCATAAGTTACCAGGATTTGAATCGCGGTATCCATCATTGTGTCTGACTTGCAAGCTCACGCGTATTTTTATTTTTTGCTGAGATATCATGCTACTTCCGTTCGCCAGCTAGAGCGGAAACTCGCAGTACTGCGTCTATTTCATCTTACAACTTGGAGGAGACAACATGTGTGTACATATAATTTATGATCTTTCACCCCCCTTAAAAAACATGTAAGTATCTCGGAACATTCTTATCCGTGTGTGTTGCAATTACTAAGCGAGTGAGCCGAGCGAGTTGGCTACGCAGTGTGCTTTCTTGATTTTCGTATGAGTGTATTCACAATTACTAAGCGTCTTAGCAGTGTGATGAACGAGTTAGCTACGCGGTATAGATTTTTTCGTGCCGAGCGAGTTGGCTACGCAGTGTGCTTTCTTGATTTTCGTATGAGTGTATTCACAATTACTAAGCGTCTTAGCAGTGTGATGAACGAGTTAGCTACGCGGTATAGATTTTTTATTTTTATTTTCGTACTAAGCAAATCATTTGAAGTGTTAGGTATGCGATATGTGCACAGTGTGTTTTTAGCTATGCGATATGTGCACAGTGTGTATGTTAATCATTGAAGTTGTACTGAACACATCAAACAATGTTCGATTCTAGGCTTGCTATGTTTCAATCTAAACAAAGGTATCCCCTAACATGTTGTATCGGATCACATGTAACGACATCGAGTGCAGTGTTCGATTCTAGTCTTGTTAGTTTCAATCTAAACAAAGGTATCCCCTAACATGTTGTACAGTGTTCGGTTCTTAGGATAAAGGTATCCCCTAACATGTTGTATCGGGTCACATGTAACGACATCGAGTGCAGTGTTCGATTCTAGTCTTGTTAGTTTCAATCTAAACAAAGGTATCCCCTAACATGTTGTACAGTGTTCGGTTCTACTTGTTTCGTGATCTGAACACATCAATCATTGTTCTGATCACATGTAACGACATCGAGTGCAGTGTTCAATTCTAGTCTTGTTATGTTTCAATCTAAACAAAGGTATCCCCCTAACATGTTGTACAGTGTTCGGTTCTACTTGTTTAGTGATCTGAACACATCAATCATTGTTCTGATCACATGTAACGACATCGAGTGCAGTGTTCAATTCTAGTCTTGTTATGTTTCAATCTGATCTTCTTAGAACAAAGGTATCCCCTAATACAGCATTCGATTCTACTTATGTAGTGTTCTGAACACACTAGACAATGTTTTAATCACATGTTGAAGTTAACGACATCGAGTACAGTGTTCAATTCTACTTATTTTGTGTTCTGAACACATCAATCAATGTACAGTGTTCAATTCTAGTCTTGTTATGTTTCAATCTGATCTTCCGACATCGAGTGCAGTGTTCAATTCTAGTCTTGTTATGTTTCAATCTAAACAAAGGTATCCCCTAATACAGCGTTCGATTCTACTTATGTAGTGTTCTGAACACACCAGCCAATGTTTTAATCACATGTTGAAGTTAACGACATCGAGTACAGTGTTCGATTCTACTTATTTTGTGTTCTGAACACATCAATCAATGTGCAGTGTTCAATTCTAGTCTTGTTATGTTTCAATCTAAACAAAGGTATCCCCTAATACAGCGTTCGATTAGTGTTCTGAACACACCACACAATGTTTTAATCACATGTTGTATCGAGTACAGTGTTCTGAACACATCAATCAATGTTCTGATCACATGTTGTACTGGCTGTCTCATAAGGAGCTATGTATAGCCGTCATCTTGCATCCGCCATCTTGCGCAAGCATCCTTAGGGCGTCTCTAGCCATGGATCCTTGAGCCGCCTCATAAGAGCAACCACCATCTCGCGCAAGCATCCCTCATAAGGAGCCTTGTATAACCGCCATCTTGCGCAAGCATCCCAAGGGCGTCTATGTATAGCGATCATCTTGCATGAGCACCTTTAAGGAGTCATGTATAGCTACCATCTTGTGCAATTAGCGTCGAGAGATGGCTGCTGTAGAATTTTTCTTTTTAAAATTATCCGCTACCACATAGAGTGTAGCACTGAGGTTTGCGATGTAAGATGGTGGATGACAGCTGCGCGTGAGTTTGTAAAGCATGTGGAATTTGCCGCCACCACATAGATGGCAGCACGGTGCTCAAAGATGGCGGATAACAGCTAACAGAACTTTTCAAATTACCCGCTACTACAGAGAGCAGCACGGTGCTCAAAGATAGCGGATGACAGCTAACGAAATTGCCCGCTACTACGTGCTTAAGGTAGTAGTCATAAAGAGGGCAGCACGGTGTTTAAAGATGGCGGATGGCAGCTAACGAAATTACCCCGCATGAGGGCAGCACGGTGCTCTGTTGATTAAAGATGTCGGATGACAGCTAACGAAATTGCCCGCAGCATAGTGCTCTGTTGGTTAAAGATGGTGGGTGACAGCTGTCAAAAGAGCATGTGGCTTTGTTTCCAAACAAGAGCACGTGGAATTTGCCGCCACAACAAAGAGGGCAGCACTGTACTCTGTTGCTTAAAGATGGCTGTCAAAAAAAAGCGCGTGGGTTTGTAAAGCATGTAGAATTTGCCGCCACCACATAGAGGGTAGCACGGTGCTCAAAGATAGCTGCTGTCAAAAAGCATTTTTCAAATTATCCGCTGCCACATTTCAAAGGTATCTAGCTAAAGATGGCAGCAAGGTGATTAAAGATGGCGGATGATAGCTAACAGAACTTTTCAAATTGCCCGCTACTACGTGCTTAAGGTAGTAGCCATAAAGAGGGCAGCACGGTGTTCTGTAGATTAAAGATGGCGGATGACAACTGACGAAATTGCTCGCAGCACGGTGCTCAAAGATGGCGGATGACAGCTGCACATGGCTTTGTTTCCAAACAAGAGCACGTGGAATTTGCCGCCACCACATAGAGGGCAGCACTGTTCTCTCTGGATTAAAGATGGCGGATGACAGCTGTCAGAAAAGCATATAGGTTTGTAAAGCATGTGGAATTTACCGCCACCACATAGATGGCAGCACGGTGATTAAAGATGGCGGTTGACAGCTGTCAAAAAAGCATGTTGATTTGTAAAGCACGTGGAATTTGCCGCCACCACATAGATTGCAGCACTGTTCTCTCTGGATTAAAGATGGCGGATGACAGCTGTGACGTACCACATTTCAAAGGTAAGTAGCTAAAGAGGGCAGCACGGTGCTCAAAGATGGCGGATGACAGCTGTCAGAAAAATAGCACGTGAATTTGTTTCCAAACAAGAGCACGTGGAATTTGCCGCCACTACATAGAGTGCGGCACTGAGGTTGGCGATGCAAGATGGCGGATGACAACTGTCAAAGGTAAGTAGCTAAAGAGGGCAGCACGGTGATTAAAGATGGTGGATGACAGCTGCACGTGGCTTTGTTTCCAAACAAGAGCACATGGAATTTGCCGCCACTACATAGAGCGCAGCACTGAGGTTTCGGATGCAAGATGGCGGATAACGTACCACATTTCAAAGGTAAGTAGCTAAAGAGGGCAGCACGATGCTCAAAGATGGCGGATGACAGCTGCACGTGGCTTTGTTTATCTCACGCTAGTGAGGTTAAGTTGGTAGCACTATGGTTTAGACCCGTCAAGATGGCAGCACTGCCGATGATAGGTGACGAAAGAGGGCAGCACCGTGCTCAAAGATGGCGGATGACAGCTGTCAAAAAAGCACGTGGCTGTCAAAAAACACGTGGCTTTGTTTACCTCGCGCTAGTTAGGTTAAGTTGGTACCACTAAGGTTTAGGTCCGTCAAGATGGCAGTACTGAGGTTAGCGATGCGTTGTTGTCTGTCAAAAAGCACGTGGCTTTGTTTACAAATCTGTTGAAAAGCATGTGGCTGTCAAAAAGCACGTGGCTTTGTTTACCTCATGCTAGTTAGGTTAAGTTGGTACTATTAAGGTTTAGGCCCGTCAAGATAGCAGTACTGAGGTTAGCGATGCGTTGTTTTCTGTCAAAAAGCACGTGGCTGTCAAAAAACACGTGGGTTTGTTTACCTCACGCTAGTTAGGTTAGGTTGGTACTAGTGAGGTTTAGGTCCGTCAAGATGGCAGCAGTGAGGTTAGCGTTGCGTTGTTGTCGATGACAGCTGTCAAAAAGCACGTGGCTTTGTTTACAAATTCAAATCTCGCGCCAAAATTCAAATTTCCCGCGGGCGGCGGCGGAGGAGGAGGCGGAGGAGGAGGCGGAGGAGGAGGCGGAGGAGGAGGCGCCCGAACTCTCCCATTATACTACTAGAGTGAACTCCAGTTAGCTTCTCCGATAACAATAATTAAATTATTCCAACCACATAATTGAATAGAGGGGATTTTTGTGATATCATTCCCATGTTGATTAATTGTAATCGTAATAAATTAAAGTAATGAATTCGTGGAAATGACCCACGCTATCTCGCCATTGGTCGAGATGAGCACGCCATCGGGGACGCCGAGTTAGCGCGCGAAAGGTGGAGGACAGGAATTAAGTGATATTTCCATGATCACCGAACGATATGAGTTCAGAATACGACACATGAATGTGTATCGCCAGTGTATTAAGTAGGATAAAGCAAGAGATCCAAATCCACCTGCATATGCCGATTTAGGATAACAAACCCCCCACCCCAGGAGATGACCGCGGATAACCCCGGCGGGAAACCATATCGTCCATAAAAGTCCAGTAGTGGGACCTCACATCACCCAGTCGTTTGAAGTCACCAGTTGTGACCGGTCGAACATCACATCACTCAGTTCTTACCAGTCACCAGTCGTTATCGGTCACCAGTCGTGTCAGTCGTATGAAGTAGTTGAGACTCTGACACGTTGACTCTGTAAGTCAGTACCTCGGGACGCATTCGAAGTCAGTTAAAGCTGAAAGTGCGTGAGTTATTAGGAGAATGAAGACGAACAGTGAGATTATTCATAGTACCGAGTGTAAATAATCAGTACAACTGTATGTTGAATTTAATAAATGTCATGTGATTAAATAATAAATAATTAACGGAACGCCGATAGTACCTTTGGAAGGCAGTGTGCGGAGCCTGAAGTAAATAGCTCAAGATAGACGGTGAATAACCATCTGAGCAGGGAACTATAGGAGTCAGGCGATTATCAAGACGGCTTAGAAATAAACCAGGAAGTGCCGGTTGAAGACGCGATACGCGCCGGTTCGAATGAACGACATTTCGTCGTAATGTGTCACGACGTGTGTTTCGGGCGTATATGAAGAGTATATTGTGCGAGTGTCAGAGGGCTAGGAGCACCTATAAGTGTTTTTTTTTGTTATTAGTATTCTTGTATAAAATAGTGTAATAAGGTGGTAATCATGGGTAGTCACCCAGAAGTGTTTTATTGTGTTAAATTTATATTGTGCGACATGATGGACGAGTAAATCACCATGGGGCCGTAAGGCCTATATCTCATCCGCTACGAGACAATGGAATTCTACATAGGAATGAGTACACAAATTTGATATTTGGGGATGTTATCGCGACTAAACGGGGTTCAGTGTAAATTAATTATGGTTACTTAACATGGTCCGCCTCCCGAGTCCATGATTTTATTTTTGTTAGACGGACGAACTAATTTATATTAACGTAATAATGGGTTAGATTAATTAATTTGAGTATTTGTTTGTTGTATATAATGTAAATATTTCTTTCAATTAATGCATGCTGTTTGTAATACTTTGACTTAAGTTCATTTCAAGTGTTAAATTCCTTTTTTTTCACCGGGCGAGTTGGCCGTGCGCGTAGAGGCGCGCGGCTGTGAGCTTGCATCCGGGAGATAGTAGGTTCGAATCCCACTATCGGCAGCCCTGAAGATGGTTTTCCGTGGTTTCCCATTTTCACACCAGGCAAATGCTGGGGCTGTACCTTAATTAAGGCCACGGCCGCTTCCTTCCAACTCCTAGGCCTTTCCTATCCCATCGTCGCCATAAGACCTATCTGTGTCGGTGCGACGTAAAGCCGCTAGCAAAAAAAAAATCCTTTTTTGTGATAACCCATTTATTTGATTTTCAATCACTGCGGTGATCATTTGTATTTTAATTAGGAATATTTTCTACCTGACAGCCAGATTATGAAAGAGCCAGAGTATGTAAAATGTGTGTTGCGTACGGAAGGTCATTAAAATAATAATAATAATGCTCGGTGTGTTTGCGAGAAAGAAATAATAATCATGTTTGTGAGTTGGCAAAGTAAATTAATAATAATAATATTTGTGCGTTTGCAAGTTAAAGTATAATAATAATAATAATGACAGTGCTTCGTGAGTTAGCTAGTGCAAATAATAATCAATGTGGAGATGACATGTGGCGTTAAAGACTTTCATTCGCGTAATCAGTTTGATTTTACGTAAATTTTTGATTTCACGTTTTTGGACTTTATTTTAACCATTAAAATTTGTTTAAAAGCGATAGAGGCACGTGAATTAGAATGGTCACGATATGTTAAGAGCCCAGAGTGGTTTGAGCCCATATTTAGAGTTGGAAGTCATGAGGGACGAATATCCGGCGTGAAATAAATTGAGCCGTATTGTTTGTAATGATGAAATAGATGAATCTCAAGGCCTAAGATGATATAAATGCATATGCCGGTGTTATTAGTGGTAGAATCCACGCACCGAGGATTAATTTATGAATTAAATGTTTGAAGAGTTCCGATAAAAGGAAATGGACTTCAAATTGGAAGGAATAGTTTAGCAATCGCCGGCATTGGAGGTATTTGCCCAGCCGCGATGTGCCATAGGTTGTGAGATATGTCTTGGGAGGACGTGTGTCCCCATATAAAATTTAACGGCAGTACGAAACTGAAGGTACGGTCCCGCATACCGTGTTGTCCCGACCGATATAAAGCAGATATTAGTGGTTCATAACGGTATTTAACATATGTGACTAAATTCTAAAGAGTGGAAATTAAAATATCATCTTTCCATTTTTAATAATAATAATAATAATCATACTCCAAGTGAATCTTGTCGTAAATCAATTGCTTAGTGCCAAAGTAGACTGAAATTGTAAAGGTTTATGCATTTAACCGTAAAGATCGCTAACGGTAGTGTAAACGTGAAATAATAATAATAATAATAATAATAATAATAATAATAATAATAATAAATATTTGAAGAAGAAGAAGAATTTAATTTTTTATATTTTGGACCTAATAATGATGTTGGGAGTAGAAATGAAAAAATTGAGATTTTTAACTAATAATAATAATAAATAAAATATTTGAAGAAGGAGAAGAAGAATAACCAATGAAGCTACTTTTTTATGAGAATAATAAGAGCGAGAAGTTGAAGTATTATAGCGAGGATGATTACGGGTTACGATAATCACGATTTCCACTGTTAACAATGAGGTTAATAATAATAATAATAATAATAATAATAATAATAATAATAATAATAATATTTTATGAGGAAGCTGATCATTATATTGTGCGGATAAATTACGAGGAAGAACGACCCTTCGTTTGAAACGTCGGCAAGGGTTGGCATATAATCATCCCGGATGACAAATGATAATAATCAAAAATAGGATTATAATTGAAATTAATGATAATAATAAATTAATTGAAGGCAATCAAAGAATATAATAATGATCAGATAAAGAATGGTAATGATATTATTTAATAATCATAGAAGGATAAGATAGGGACAGTCGTCCTGTGTCGAACTGCTCAGAACCAGATGTTGGGTTTTCACGGGGAGATTGTTAGCGGTAGATACGTAAATAACCCACGGACGGCACATGTCTTCATTGTCAGAGCATAGTAACGAACCTTTCCGTACGTCTTGTCGTACTGACAAGTGTAAATATTGATATAGGCTTTGAGTTAATGAGCTCTACCTGGCGTGTTTGTGAATCTGGAAATAATAGGCTAGAGTTTGTCCGTACTATAAATTCCCGTTTTTTCGAGCCGATAACATTTCCACGGTGGGTGTCCGGCTCACCAGAATGTATATACCGGAAGTGTCTCATGTCCAACGGAACGAGGAGGTGACAGTAAAAAGTTACTGTCATGCCTTCGTCTCCGAAAGAAGATCTCCAGCGGTGAAACGTCCACTCATACGGATGTGAATTCGATCCCCAGTAACCAATTGGGGTGAATTCACCAGATGTTTACACTACCAGAGTAGTGAGGTAAATCCAAGTAGTATGTCATTTATTTTTCAGGATGGAAGTGTCCCAATGTAATAATTGTCATCATGTGTAGTATGCAAAATAAGTGAATAAATTGCTCCTCATTGCAATTTCAATAGGAAACAGTTTCCAGATCTTTTCATTGTAGTTAGTCCAGTATGCCCATGGAATTTAAGTTGTCACTTCCCAGTCCTATTGAGGAGTCAAAAATTTGTATCCACGAATGAGTCGTCCCCCGTAACCTTAATTTGCATGCCCCATTCATCCCTGTGTTCATTTGATGGGCCGATATATAATTTGATTTTCTTTATATAAATTTTTTTTATCGTTTTCGAACTGATCACCCCTGAGATAAATGCTAGTCTGGGACTCAGGAAGTGAGCGCGTGCAGTACATGAGAAAACCCTGTTAGGAGCGCTAGCCCAGGACGTTATAAGACAGGGCAAGCCTGGAGGGTTGTACATTACACTTTCATATCTACGGTACTCAGTACAGTACATGTACAGTGGGGAACATAAGTATTCATACAGCCTGATATCGACACGAAATTACTACTGGTCTTATGTACACAATTCAAATCGCTGAAACACAAACGGAGATGCTTCATCACTAAACATCGTAAACGACACAACGTGAATAAACGGAAAACGTATGTAAATAGTAACATAGTACATCATTAGTCTGGATAAATCCAGTGACATAAGTATTCACACACCTGATTTGTCCTTCAACTGTACAGGCAGTGGATACGTCCCCATCCCCATTCAGTGACTAGCAGTTGTTGACTAGACGTCGATGGGCAGTGCACAGCACCGGTACACGGTACAAACTGTTATTGTTATCCGAATGGGGCGCAAGACCAAGGAAACTCCGGTTGCTGAGAGAGAGATCATGGTACGGGTTTATAATCAAAATAAATCATATTCTGAAATCGCAAATGTAGTATGTAGAATCCGCGCTACTGTCCAAAGTATCATACAGCGATTTAAAATAAACATAACCCTTGTGAACAGCAAAAGATCAGACCGACCATACAAACTTACGACTCGAGCAAGGAGGATGTTAGTGAAAACAGTAATGAAGAATCCGAAGATAAGTGCGACGGAAATAAAAACCCATGTAGAAAAATATTATGGTAAACAAGTCACAAGTAGGACCATCAGAAGAATCCTTAATCGAGCGACGTATGAGGCTAGGGTTCCCAGGAATAAACCCTGCATTAGTAAGAAAAATCAAATAGCCAGATTGTAGTTTTCCAGTGACTATGTAGGAAAAGATAATGGATTTTGGGACCGTGTGGTATTTAGTGACGAAAGTGGATTTAATATATTTCACAACGATGGACGAGTGTTGGTCAGGAGAAAGCCTAATACTGAGCTGAACATCAAAATTATCCAGGCTACTGTGAAGCATGGAGGAGGTAGAATATTGCCATGGAGCTGCATAATAGCTTCAGGGGTAGGAGAGCTAGTTTTCATTGATGGAATTATGGACGGACTTGGTTACCTGCATGTACTCAAGGAAAATGTGCAGACAAGTGTCGACAAACTGGGCATTCGGGACAATTTCTATTTCCAGCAAGATAATGACCCCAAACATACTACGGAAACTGTCCGTCTCTGGTAGCCCTATCGTACATCACGCACCCTGAAAACCCAAGCTCAGTCACCAGACCTCAATCCAATCGAGCATTTGTGGAACGAACTGCTAACATTACCTGCAAATAAAGGTTAAAGAAAGTGTTACTACAAGAATGGAACTCAACTGGTTCGGAAATAACAAGGAAATTGGTATATTTCATGCCAAAACGGCTTACACAAGTCATCCATAACAAAGGAAGGTGTTAAGAAACGATTTGGTAGAGGTATTGCTTATAGAAAGAACATACGTTTGTTCTTGCATGAATATTTATGTCCTACGTAAAAATGATATTTCAAAGAGTTGTATTTTTTTATTTAGTAAGGAGTCATTTTGTATTGATTTTCTGTTTATATATGTTTAACTCGATATGTTAATAAAGATATGTCCATTACGTAAATACGTTCTCTTGTGTAATTAAATCTGCTGAAATGCTTTTTGCATATAAACCCATCTGTATGAATACTAATGTCCGGCACTGTACAGTATATACTCTTACATGCTTAACTCTTCTATGAACAATTATGAAACAGGATAATGCTGAATACTATGCCGCTTCTATATCGCTTTTGTAGCAAAACGTCATGTTTTTCATAAAATTGAACAAAGGAAAATAGGCTACAATAAAAGTAGCATCTCTTCATGGAACTGTGTTGTTACAAATGTACACAAATACAGGGGCGCACAAATGATTGGAGCAGTTTAAAAAATCCTGTTTGTTTATTATTTGTTCTAACATTACAAAATTACATAGACAGACAGAAAAACTCACAAAGATTTTTATGAGCCTACAAGTGCTCCACGAGTGACTTTACACACATCAACTCTATAGTCAAGTTCGTCCCACACCCGACGTAGCATGTCGCTGTCAGTTTGGCCAAAGGCGTTGATGATGCCGTCCCGCAGTTCTGTTAGATCAGCCTGTAATGGTGGCGTAAAAACTGCGTCTTTCACATAACCCCATACGAAGAAGTCGCAAAGTGTGAGGTCAGGAGAGCGTGGAGGTCATGACAAGACGGCGTGATCTTCATTCCCGATACAACCGATCCATGTTTCTGAAAGTCTGCTGTTCAGAAAGTCATGAACATCAACATGGAAATGAGCTGGAGCACCATCGTGTTGGTAGATGAAGTTCATGCTATCCGCCTCCAACTGTTGCCTGAGCCAATTCTCCAGCATATCCAGGTAGATGTGCCCTGTAATGAATTGTTCAGCGAAGAAGAAGGGATAGAGATGGCACAGAAAACATTGAGCTGCACACAGGTACAGGGACGCATCCTGTCTGCCGCAAGTTGCAACTGTAGCGCTCTCGCGGGCGTTGAAAGAAACACAATGTATGGAGGGCTATGCAAACAAAACTTTGAGTGATACTTGCCTTCCAACATCAAACACCATTACCATATCCCTAATAATATACCTAGAAATAATTGACAAAACCTCTCAAATCATTTATGCGCACCCTGTACAAACACTTACAAATTACTGTGACATTCTTAATCTCACAACCTATGTAGCTGTATGTTACAACCATTACTTGCAGACTAAAACAGGTAACTGGAGCCTGTCATCTGTAGGTGTTTACAGCCCTCAGTCAGCAAGGTACCGAAGTACAAACAGACTGTGGGTAAGAGGCTTGCGTCCACTTGCACAGGTATTTCAAGCACGAACACTGCGCTTACGATAGGCAAGCTTTGACGGGACAGCCCACAGAAACGGCTAGTGTTTCACACGACGTTGTTCAACATGTATTCGAACGTTGAATGTCACGAGGACATTGTAGAACTTGTTTTGATATCAAACTTGAATAGCCAGAGGACGTTTTGGGCTCATCCTTTGTGGTTAAATAGAAAAAAAGAGTGCAAAATTTGACGTAATGATAAAGCATTTTTGGAATTTCGCAAACCGAAGAAGAGGAGAAAAACATCTTTTGAATCCAGTCAATTGAATTATATGGAAGTAATATATTAGGGTTGCCATTTTCTTTACCCCTCATCTCTTTGGATGAAGTTTATGAAAGAGTACAAAATTTATTTAATTACAGTACAGTATATATTCTTACAATACAATATACAATATTTACGAATCACGTGATTATTTCTTGACACCTCATCTCTTGAGATGGAGACCGAAATAGTTAAGAACTATGCATCTTTGTTTATGATATCCGTCATCTTGAGAACATGAAAGTGGTACTGCATAAACGAGAGATGTTAAATTTAGCAAAGAGACGTGGAGCAGGGTGGAGCAGGGTGTAATCTACAGCATCAAGTTTTTTGTCAGCTCTCCGGTTAGGTATCCATATGAAACAGGCCTAGGATCGATGGTTAGGTTAGGTATTTATTTCAAACAGTTCGGGATCCATGCAGTGGTTAGGTATTTACTTGAAACAGTGCGGGGATCGATGGTGTGGTTAGGTATCCATTTTAAACAGCCCTGGTTTCTATATTGTGGTTAGGTATCAATTTGAAACCATTCCGGGTTCAATCTTGTGTTTAGATATCCATTTTGAACAGTCTGGGGTTCGATGCTATGGTTAGGTATCCATTTGAAACAACCCTGAAATCGATGCTATGGTTAGGTATTCGTTTGAAGGAGTCCGGGATCGATGCTATGGTTAAGTAATAATTTGAGACAGTCCGGGGCTCGATTTTGGTTACGTACCTACTCGAAAAATATATCGAAACCTTTATGATACCTTCCGTTGTTAATTTGGCTGTCTTTGTATATGACTAAGAAACTATAGTTATTAGTAAAGCCCGGATTTTTATGCAGTAACAGGTTAGATTGCAAAATAATTTGGTTAGTAGAAATTGTCGGCCACCCGCTCTGTTATAATGTAGCAAGGGTAACATAAATTATAGAGGTTCTAATGGGCCGTACCCCTAATGTTTATGCAATCCCCGTAGCATAATCGTTGTGAAGGTAGACTATACTTGCTGCTCGCTTCAGTAACTTTGCATTCTAACCTATTAATGCATGAAAGTCCGGACTCTAGTTATTAGTGTTCGAACAAAGCATGGGGAGATGGGTATAAGTTTGACACAGGTAGAAAACATTAACCCCATAATGTCTGCGTAAACTAAAATAATTGTACATGTGATTTTATCTATCGCAGATAACATCATCAAATATAAATATATAATTTTGACTTGTCATTTGAGGGTCCACGACGGATTCCTTCTCAGCGTAAAAGAAATGTTTTATTCCAGGAATAGACGAAGAATGTTTTTCTAAATGCGTATACATGACATGATTTAATGTTTTAATACACGTACAGGTTTTCAAAACGTAACCCATTAGGATGTGTTAATAGTCATAACAAAAGCATAGGTTCTTCCACGATTAGACTGCCCAGAAATTATGCACCGGATTGTATCAGGTAAAAATATGCTGTGACGATGCAGTTTAGACGTATTGTTTTTATCTTTTATGAAGCTGACGGGAAGTGTGGTCGTTTGTTGCACTGTTTTGATCATCCTGAACACACTCAAAGTTAGGTCAATATGCATAGTACATTATATAAAATTACATACAGTTACGCTTCTACTATCATATCATGCAAGTAATCCAATGTGACAACTACAAGAGGAGTACGAACAAAACAAAGCAATAACATGGAAAAGTTCACAATAGCGTTCCTGGACAGAACCATGCTGGTTAATATTAACTAAACCACTGACTGCACTGTAAAATGCTTTGTTCGCAACTCTTTCCGCTACTTTGGAAATGAGTGAAAGAAGATCTACTGGTCCATAATTGACAAATGAAGACCTGTCACCTTTCTTGAAGACTGGAATAACATATCCCTTCTTCCATTCGGACTGGAAATTGCCTGTACGAAGAGACCTGTTGACTATCTTGGCTAGTGGGGTTATCAGCTCCTCAGCACACTCACGTAACACAACTCCTGGAATTTGGCTTAGGCCGCATGACGCCTTCATAGCCATCGCCTTCACGGTGTTACAAACTTCCGATGGCAATGTTACCACTTATGATTAGGTAGTTTCCTGAACTGTTCGGTGTGCGAATTACAGGGAACACTGGGTGAATTATATTTGTTTGGCAAAAGTCAGAGAAATTATCCACAATATCTTTCACTGCGCTAATTTCCTTGTCTTCACTAATCATCATAGAGAGTAGCCGCCTAGATTTTGATTTGTGATTAATAAATTTCCAAAATCCTTGTGGATGCCTGGTAATATCTTCCTCATCAGATACGACATGTTTCCTGTGCTTTATCCGCTGCATTTGCTTGTATTTCTTTCCTAGCGCCACAAATTCGACGTAATCTGAGGGAAGTGAAAACCCCGCAGCTCGTTTTCTTGCTCTTTCCTTTGCTCGCATTTTGTCTGTAAGTTCATCCCAACAGGGAGGATACCTAGTCTTCATTATGCAAGAATGTACGGCATCTGTAAGAGCACTGTGCAGTAAATCATAAAACAGGTCAATTGCGGCATCAAGGAATGAACAGGATTCGAGCAAGTTCCACGGACATCTGGATAAGAGATTTCTTAGATGAAGAACGTAAGATTTTGTCCACACGAATAATTATTTTGTACTCTATAGTAAACGAGGAACACGGAGAATATGAAGTGTGAGTTCAAGGGGTGAATTATCTTATGGTACTAACTGTTCTGTTGCTTCAAACAGGGTATTATTGGTGAATTTTTTGGACACGAAAAGAAGGTCAGGAAGTTATTTCCTCGTGTTGGAAAACCACAAACTTGGTGAAGTTTAAACTCTTTGGTTATCTCTAAAAGGAAGCATCCTTCCTCGTTGACATGGGTAAGGATAGGATTAATGCACCTCGAACCATGAGACGCCCAGGCTAATTAGCTTATATTGAAATCACTGCACACGATAATAGTGCCATTTGTTTTACTACGCGATGGATTCGAGTTAGGGTTTCTCGGAAATCTGTGAGCCGTACTTTCACCTCCTCTGGAGGCAGGTAGTAGCAGACCATGTACAGCGAGGGATAGGGTTACATTCACAACAGCACATCCCCAGTTTCCCGTTAGGTCAGGTTTTGTATTAGCCCGTACGCCGAGCTATTAAAACTCCACCTCCATTCTTACAAGTAAGAACATTTTGCCTGCAATGGCGGAAAATAACATAATTATCGTGCAGTATTTTACTATTGTCGACTGAGGAGTCAAGCCAGGACTCCGCTAAACATACGCAGTCGTAATGCATTCTGCTCAGAGCGACGTTAAAGTCTACGAGTGATTTCTTCAGACTACAAACTTTCTCGTCGTAGATGCTAAGTCTAGTACTTCCTCCGGTCCTGCGTTCAGCTGGACATCACCGACAAGTGCTAGTACTAGAATATTCAGCGTCAGGCTGCAAGTAGAAGTATTACTGGCCAAAGGCTAGTGCTTTACACGCTGACTGGACGCCATTCGCTGTTGCTTGCCGTTCATACAAAAGACGTGGGCGCTAATTTTCAGCTTATGATTGGAGAGTATATATTTCCAATAAGTTATACCGCACTTTACACCAGATGAACGCCATGAAGCCGATAAAATTATTCTTTCCAAAGCCTGGTCGCGAGTAAAATCGAAAGACGCCACAATGAAAGAATGACTGACTAGTCGTACTGTAGGCGCTATTAGGAAGGGAAATGCAAAACTTAGAGGGGGGATCAGAAAAAAGTAAAATCCATTATACTATGTTATAGGAAAGACAAAGTCGGCTAGAGTACATCTATATCAAAGAAGCGGTCTGAAAAGAATACCTCCTGCAGCAGTGAAAGCTGCTAGACATACCGCCACGGATATACAGAAAGAACGGGAAATATTTTGCAAGTTATTCCCAACCAAAAATAGGCTGAGTTTTACAACGTATACCTATAGTCGCCGGTCTTTCAGAACTAAGAAGTATAGTTGGGGTGGTGCAGCTGGTGTTGCGAATGCTGAATCTGCAGCTCAGAAACAACTATCACAAGCACGATGTCACAATGAGACTAGCTATCCGTAATGGGAAACGACTATATTTAGGACTGTATAAAAAACGCTTTCGCATTTATTTGTAACCATGCCGAGAGAATAATTACTCAACAGAGTGCTTTCTAACCATGACTTATACACGTCTGCCCGGCGTCTGCGTATTCCTTTCTTTCGTGGTGTATATATGAAAGATACGTTACCAAAACGAGTATTAGCGAACGAGTGTTAACGAACGAGAATGGGATTGCAAACTTAGATCCTTTAGCAAAATCTGGATCCCAATGGGCTTCATGTACATATTTTCTAATGGACACCCCTTCCCGTGACTTTTGGCCACTCAGTGTATCTGTGGATATTTTTTCTGATTTTTAGCATCGATATATGTACCACTATCACAAGCTGGATTGTATTAGAAAATAAACATGTCTCCAAACACCTTGGTCGATCAAGGGTCAGAAATCAACGTAAACCTAACGCAAACCGTTTTCGACATACGTTACGAAACAGATTTGAAAAGTTTATATAAATCTCATTCCATACCCAACGTGACTGCTGAAAATAGTTGTAAAGGTTTAGGAACCCCAGAACTACAGACAGCATACTTATATGCATAGAACTAGGAACATACGAAACAAAAGAAATATTCAAACTGAATTGGTAAAAAATGGGTCGAAAATTAACATGAAGACTGCTGATGACAATAATGGTCTACCGACTTTAGTATCATCAGTGTAAATTATTAGAACAGAAGTTAGACTACATAGCAATTGCTCTATTGACTTCAGTGTTGATAATTCTATGGGCTCGCTCCTTGGTTTTCAGAAAAAGAAAATATTGGAAGCAGACGTTAAACAACATTCCGATCATTCGATTGTGGTAAAAAATGTAACGTTATACTAGTTGAATGCAACATAAAACGTGGCGTCGTTGTAAATGGTCAGCACACTCACACTGATCATGACTACTACAGTTGACCTTGGATATAAAATCATTGAGCATTCTACTCCCATGCTTTTGTACCCAATCTCTACCCGGTGTGTCCAGTCGTCTGTGAGACAGTGAGCTGAGCGGATGTGCTGAGTGGAGCGCGGAGCAATGGGTATCACGTTGACACAATATAGGATAGCGATCGGCAGATGGAACTGTAAAAAGGGAAGTAGAATGGAAACAAGAATGGAGTTAAAGGGTGAAAAAAGGAGGATGGTGGCTACGTTACTGGTGGCGGCGGTGGTGATGGTGTTGCTGATAATAGGAGGAGTAGAGATTAATCCCGGCCCAGGTCCAGTAGGTTCCATTGGATGGGAAGAGTACGAGGCGATTAGAGAGATGATTAGAGAGGCTTGTCAGACGGAGCAAATAAAATAAATGTTCCGAGAGTTATCCAGGGAATTTATGGACCTAAAATTGAGTGTTAAAGAAGATGTAAAGGAGATATTGGAAGAGGAAGGGTGTAATAAAGATGAATTAGACCTATTGAAGCAGAAGGTAAGAAGTCTGGAGTGGGACCTAAGAGAAACGAAGAGAGCAGTCGAGAAGAGTTTACAAGATAACGTAAGAAAAAATATCTTCATATATGGTGTCCAAGAAGAAGAAAGAGAGTCTAAAGTTGAACTAGTGTACAAAGTGGTAGAAGTGATCCAGAACAGGATGAAGATCAACTTCAGTGAAGTTGATATTGACGATGTACAGCGTGTGGGGAGAGTGAAAGGAAAGAGACCAATTAGAGTGAAATTACTATCGACACTGATGGCGGACATTGTAATAAGAAATTCGAGTAATCTAAAAGGAGAGAAAGTGTGGATAAAACGGGAGATGGACAGGGAAGCCAGTGAGAAGAACAGAATTCTGAATAGACATTTAAGAGAGGCAAGAAAATAAGGTCTTAAGGCATATATTAGAGGGCAGCAGCTGGTGGTTGGAAACGGAAGGTGGAATCGAGTGTGGGGGGCGGGAAGGCTGAAAAAACTTGATGAAGAACACCAACAGCAGCAGAACGTGTCCTTGGCAACAGTGGAAGTAGCAAGGAAGGCCAGTGACGTAGAAAGGAGTGATATTACGGAAGTGAGCGAAGTCCACATCACATCAGGTGCGGGAAGTAGGGATGTGCTGAACAGCAGTGCCAGCAACCAGGTGGGCGGAAATGGAGAGTCCTTGAAGAGTCATCACAACACAGAGATGGAGGAAGCAAGTAATGTGCCACAACTGGTGAGGAGTACAGTGAAAATTGTGAATGAAGGTAACAGTAGGCAGGGTAAGAATGCATCCTCTCCGAGTAAAAGGAACACAGAAAATAAAATGGAAAAAGGCAGGCGCTAAATAAGGAAAGATCATTAAGTTTGAAAGATTTGTGGGGAAAGAAAAAAGGCGCAGGTATGGAGAAAGGGAAGGATGACGGGAGAAAAGAGGATGAGGATAGATCTGGAGAGGACTCACAGGGAAGAGTGACAAGGAGTAGAGGTGGAAATGGAGAAGCACAGGTGCAAAGAGTGGGAGGGAATAAATAACTAGAGATGGCGATAGGGTTGTGGATTATTGAGGGGTTGATGGGGAAGATAGGGAATAAAGAATTGGAGAAAACAGTAAAGGAGTATGAGATTATTGCCCTAGTAGAGACGTGGTTAGGGAAAGGGATAGAAATTGAATGGGATGGGTATAGAGTAGTCAACGTGATAAAGGAAAAAAGGGGGAGAATGTGAAGAAACTCGGGTGGGATAACAGTTTTAATAAAAAATGAGATAGTAGAGAGAGTAGAGAGAATACAGAATGAGGTAGAAGGGGTGGTATAGCTGAGAATTAAAATGGGAAATGATGCGAAGGAGGCAATTTGCCTGGCTCTATTATACAACCATCCTAAAGACTCAACTTATGCGAATAAAACATTTTTTGAAGAACTGATTGAAGAAATAAACAAAATGAAAGGATTATATGTGGAAGATGGAATGATATTGTTAGGGGATTGGAATGCAAGAGTGAGTAATAGGGTACCCGATTATGGGAGAGAGGATAATGAAGTGAGAGCGTACAGAAGAAATAGTAAAGACAAAGATATAAATAGCTATGGAGTAAGATTATTAGAGTTATGTGCTATAGAAAAATTATATATTTTAAATGGATGGATGAAAGGAGATAGTAATGGTGAACTGACATTCATCACATCGAAGGGCGGGAGTGTAGTAGATATAGGAGTAAGCACGGAAATAGCTCTAAAGAAGATAATAAGTTTTGAGGTGACAGAATGTGTGATAACAGAACATATGCCCATCAAGATAAAATTAAGAGGGGAGTATGATGAAGTGAAGAGAAGGGTAGGAAAAAGAGAAAGGTATAAGGAGAGATGGAAGTACATTTGGAATGATACTACGATCGAGAGATTGAGAATAGAGTTAAAAGAGAGTGAAGAAAGTATAAGTGTTGAGAGTGAAAGGATGTTGGAAGGAGGGGATGTGGATGAAGTTTTAAAACTAATAGAACGCCCAGTATGGAAGGTGGGTAAGAAAGTGAGAATAAGGGAAGAGAGAGACAGAAACATAGGCACGGGGTGGTTTGATGAAGAGTGTAAGAGGAAACGAGTGGTTGTAATGACAGCTCTAGCGGACTTCAGGAAAGGAGGGGAACAAGGGAAAAGAGAGGAATATTGTAAATTAAGAAGAGATTACAAGAAGTTACTAAATGAGAAAAAAAAAGTGCTGGAAAGAGGCGGAAGCTGAGAGAGTGAACAGGTACTGTAAAGAGAAAAGATTTGATAGGGTTTGGGAAACTATAAATAAGATAAAGAGAACTAGATCGACAGGGGGAGGAACAATGATAACAGAAAATGAGTGGATAAGATATTTTGCAGAGCTTTTGGGTGGGAGGGGAGAAGGACAGGGGTGTATGGAAAAGACGTATATTGTAAAGGAAGTACAAATAGGAGTACAGTTACTAGATGAGGAGATAACAAGTCAGGAAATAGTCAGGGTGTTAAGTAAAGTAAAAACCAAAACTGCGGGTGGGGCAAATCGTATTACTAACAGGATATGGAAGGAAGTAGGAGCAAATGAAGTAATGCTGAAAGTGATGGTGAAATTTTTTAACAAGATATGGGAAACGAATAAATTCCCTAGCGAGTGGAGAAAAGGAGTACTTTGTCCTATATACAAGAACAAAGGAAGTCGAAGTGATCCAAACAACTATAGAGGAATAACACTCCTGGACTCGCTGTCGAAGGTATATACAGGAATTCTAGCTAATAGGATAATAAATTGGGCAGAGAAATATGGAAGTATTTCGGACTATCAAAATGGATTTCGAAAAGAGAAAAATACTGTGGATAATGTATGGATTTTGGATACTTTAATTACGAAGTATGTGAAAATAGCAGGGAAGAGATTATATGTAGCAGCAATAGATTTAGAGAAAGCCTTCGATGCAGTGAATAGGGAGGCGTTATTTACTAGATTAAGAGAGGTTGGGTTATCGAAGAAAATGAGGCTGGCAATAGAAGGAATATATGAGAAAGTATTGGTGATGATTAAACTAAAAGGGGTGTGAGGCAGGGTTGTAAGCTATCACCGATATTATTTCTACTGTTTATAAATAATATATTGGATAGACATGGAGGCGAGAGATGGCAATGCCCTTGGATTGGGAAGAGGGAGATACTGGGGCTGCTATTTGCAGACGATTTATTGATCTTGGCATTAACAGCAAAGGGGTTGCAAGAAGGGCTAAATGAGGTAGTGGAATATACTAGAAGATGGGCACTCAAGATAAATGTACGGAAGACGCACAGTATCCACAGTATTTTTCTCTTTTCGAAATCCATTTTGATAGTCCGAAATACTTCCATATTTCTCTGCCCAATTTATAATCCTATTAGCTAGAATTCCTGTATATACCTTCGACAGCGAGTCCAGGAGTGTTATTCCTCTATAGTTGTTTGGATCACTTCGACTTCCTTTGTTCTTGTATATAGGACAAAGTACTCCTTTTCTCCACTCGCTAGGGAATTTATTCGTTTCCCATATCTTGTTAAAAAATTTCACCATGTAGGGAGAGGAAAGCCAAAAAAGAAAAGAAATTCTGGACAGTCGAGCAGCAAGAAATCAGACCAGAAAAAAATGGAGTACTTAGGAGTTATAATTAGTAGTAACGGTACGTGGGAAAATCAGATCAGAAGAGCCAGATATAAAGGGAGGGGAGCACTGGCAGTAGTGGGGATATTAGAAAATAAATTTCCGGATATAAAGTACAAAATACAGAGATTGGTGTTCCAATCAATGGTCAAAGGAAAATGTTATATGGGGTAGAAATATGGGGATTAGAGGAAAATAGAAAAGAACTAAACCAGGTGGTGGCGAAATTTAGTAAGATTATTATGAGAGTCCCAAACTGTACTGCAAATGTGGGGGCTAGATTAGTATGTAAAGAATCGATAGACACTACTATAGCCAAGAGGGTGATGAAGTATTGGATGAGATTGGAAGAAGGGTAGGGAGGGGATTTACTACAAGAGACGTAGAGGTTCCAGAAAAATATGGAGAACGAAAGGTATTGGGTAAATAAGTGTAAAAATAAATTACGAAAACTGGGGTTAGGAGATATAGGATATGAGAGGTGGAGAGAGAAGAAAGAATGGGTATGGAGAAGGGTTATAAGGAGAGTTGCCGATATAGAGAGACAGAGTTAAATAATGGAATGTAGAGAAAGAGCCTCACTATCAGTATTAAACAAATTGTTAGAAACCATGAACCCGAAAATCGAAGTTGAGGACAGGAAGGGCAAAAGAGGTCTATACTGGTGGATTTTTGGAATTCCTAGAAACAGAGGGTGGATAGGTACAGAAAATGCGGGTAGATGTATTCTGTGTGGAGAAAGATGGTCGGACCTACATATATTCATCGAATGTAGGGAGTTAAAAGAGTTGAAAAAGAAAGCGTTGAGTAAAAAAGAGATAGAAAAAGTAGAAAAAATTGAAAGGATGACGGTATGGCTGGCCAGAGAATGGGGAAGAGGAACAAATATTTCGAAATATTTAAATATGGTTAGAATGATATTTATAAAGAAATTAAGAGAATAAGGGGTAAAAGAGGGTTACAGAGGAAGGAGAGGAAAGAGGTAGACGAAACTGCTAGGTTATATAAAAATTTATGACAATAAGAGGAGTTCGGAGTATAATCTGATAAGATTGTATGATGAAAAGAAGATTTGTATATATTTGGAGAGGAATGCATATGTGAGAGGACGGAGGTGGTAGCTAATGTTAAAAAAAGGACAATAAAGTAACGAGGGCTGTGAGTAAGAGGAACTGTTGGATTGTTTAGAAACGGAAATAAGCGGAAGAAAGAGGAGGAATAAGGAAAAGACAGGTTTGATTGTTGGCAATTCGATGGTTTAAGATGTAGGTTCAAAAAAAATTAGAGAGTAGTTTTTAGTTTTAGTCTAAGAGTCGTAAGAAGATGAAAGAAATGTAAGGAATAAGGAGCTAGAGAATTGTCAACAAATGCATTTGTAAACAGTGTTTGAATATTAACTATAGGGTTAGCGGACAAGAAAAGGAGTTTGAATAACATAATAGAAGAAAACACTGGTTTAAAATTTTAATAAGTAATGAGTGGCCGTGAGGAAGAGGAACTGTTGGACTGTTTAGAGATGGAAAGGATTGATAAGTGATGTGAGGAACAAGGAAAAGACAGATCTGATTTGTGGCAATTCGGTGGTTTAATATGTAAGTTCAACTATAGGGAAAAAATGCAATTAGGAAGTAGCTTTAGTCTAAGAGACGCAAAAATAAGAAAGAAAAGTGATGAATAAGGAACTGGAAAATTGTCAACAAGTACGTTTGTATATAGTGTTTAAATATTAACTATACGGTATAGTGGATGATTATCTGTAAAAGTTAGCGAATAAGTATTATAAGAGAGATGGACAGAGGCAAGGAAGAAGTAAGAGGGGAAGATTGGAGATGGAAGGGGGGGAGGGGTATAAGAGACAGACGGGTGGGATGGTACAGTCCCATCCCTAGGTGAAAGATGAAACATGTCCGCTCATGTTTAGTTAGCTGTAGAGAGTAGATATGGGTCAGTACATTAGAATTAAGGTAGGGGATGCCCTAACATGCGGAGGTGTTCCTCGCATACCAGAGGCATCTCAATAGTTTTAGGCAAGTTGGTGCAGTGCTAGGCTGGATTCCGCCGGCACGGGCACCACTAAATAAGTAGAGTAGATAGTAAATTGTTTTGTTTGGTTTATATTATTTTGTGTGGTTTTTTGGGTTCATAGTTAATAGTTTTAGTGTAGATAGTAAGAGCTTTACATTATATATAATAGTATGTTAGTTTATATTGTTTTGTTTGGTTTATATTGTTTTGTTTGGTTTTTTGGGGTTCCTGTGTATTTCATGTTCTTTATTGCCTGTAACCGATGGTGCAAACTAGGGTGGCAATAAAGAGTTATCTTATCTCATCTTACTCGGTGTGTCAACAGTATCAAGAAAGAAAAACTGATTCACAAAGTGAAGAGTTCTAAGTAGCCTATCTCTGCATATAAAACCATGCTTATAGTGTATGATGAAACATATAGCAATACGTCCGCATATACGCGAATTGGTACTACTTAGAATCTCTCGGCTATAAAGTGCCTCCTAGTTCGTAGAAAAGACCGTATACACACCATCCTAGGATTACACGGAAGTGAATAATCTTTCCACTAGCAGCATGCTTTCCCGAGAATTGGATGTGAAGAAGAGTCCGTTTTTTGATACAAAGTATTGTTAGCATCAAGGATGGAAATTATCATCCGTATGCAGGCTCGTCTTTTGGAAACAGAGATGAAATTCGGCTTCCTATTCATTCGCGAAGCTGCATATTAAGAGTATGCTGGCGAATGTTACGAGTAGAGAAAAAGGAACGGCTGGTTTAGAAACGAATTTTGCCTCCGTCTTGTTCGCAGAATATCGTTATGAACCAAGTAGTAATGAAATTGATCGTATGCGTTATCCATTGCAGACAACAAATGAAATGAAACAATGAAAGGATTAATATCATCTCAGAAACTAACACATACTTACAAAATTCTAGGGGGGTGCCTTTATGGATATTGCTACAGGGAAACGGACTTCATCAAGGAGATAACATTTGACCTGATACAGTACTTTATTTGAAACAAATCACACACGTTCGCCACGTTACTTGCGAAAGTTCTTTGAAAAGATCTGTGGTTTCATTGATGCAGGAAACATTTGCGAAATTTAATATCGATATAGAGATGCAAAATCTTAAGATTGTAAACAAAAATATTTTGAATGACGGTGGTCCACAATATTCACTAGCAGAAATGTTTGTGTCCTACGGTTTAAATCCGAAAATAACTTAATTTTACTACTTGTAAAAATGTAGGCGCATAATATGGGAATGCACCACTTTGAAATTCTACAGGAGCGAGCTAGAAGCTTCCAAAAATAGACAGAAACTTACTGAAGACCGGATATGCCCGTTTACGTAGCCGTTGATGCAAACCCAACATGCGAATTAAAAAATAAATGTTTCTATTTAAATGAGCCAGCAGGTTCAGTGAAATGAATATTTACTAGACACTGCAATATAATATAATCAGGGGAGAGGGAGATTAAGCTATTTCAGAAGAGTCTACCGGAATAGCAGCTACACTTTACCTGGAGAAAGAATTGCTTTTTCTGTTTTCAAAATACAATTGATTCAATGCTGATTCTACCTGTTAGGTAAAGCCAAACACACCAGAAGCAAAAGCCCTATTGTATAAAAATTATAATGTTGGATGAAGATCAAATGACGCATACACATTGGCAGGTGCATGCGTTTTAGTAGTACACAGATTTCTCAAAGATCTTACCAAATGAGCCAGGACCATTCGGTGGTAAATTAATTCTAACGGTCGAGGAATTGCGTTAAACCCTGCCTGTAATAATAAGAGAGTCAATTTTTCTGACCATTGCCAGCTGTTTGAAATGACTTAAACTTTTGGAGTAAATTCCACGGACTGGAACATATTCGTAACATGCACACTATGAATTCAGCGTGGCTTTTCGGAGTAGAAAGTAAGACTGGAGCGAAGATTACGATACCTTCAAAATGCCACTCATAAATACATGATCCATTTGAACTACTGTACTCTATGGCGATAATTATTGTCTTCACTACAGACACTACTTAGCAGCTTAAAGAGAAAGCAAAATAATACAATAACATTTTAATCTGATTTACAAAATGATTGCCTTAAGGCACAATAAATCACACGTGTTTCCTGTATTTAAGACTATACTTCGGCAACGGAATACTTGCTGAGTTAATGTGACACGAAAGAAGCAAGCTGTTTTGGACCCGCCCATAACCAAACGACGTCACAGCTGGACTATTGGCCGCTGCCTGCGAGTTCACTACAGGAAGGGCTTGTAGTGTGAAGTTTCGAACTCCCTCTGGTCTCTGAGAGCCTCTGGCAATTAAGAGAAACCTCGAGACGACGGGGTCCGAGAGGTTTCTGGGGGTATCCATCTTCCGGACTGCTGTAGAACCATTGGCCTCCCTATTTAAGGTGGACCAGACGAGTCTAGTGTGTGGTACATTCAGTTCAGTCTCAAAGTGAGTGCTGCGATGGACAGTGACAGTTTGATTTAAGGTTCAAACTGAGTTGAGGATGTCTGTGTGTCAGTCTCTGTAAGTGTTCTCTCCGTAGAACTGAGTTTTGCCTTCCTTCTGTCTGTCTGTCTGTCTGTCTGTCTGTCTGTCTGTCTGTCTGTCTGTCTGTCTGTCCGTCTGTCGTTGAGGTGCTGAATCTCTCGGCCCAGCTGCTGTGAAATGGACGTTGCATCTGTGCAGCGTGGGAGAGTTCGGCGAAGGATCAACATGGGAAAATGATCGAAGACTGCTGGGAGTGAACGGACGGTGCACTGTACATCGTGTGGAACTGTGAGACTGTTATGAGAGGGCTGTCAACTAAGTGGCTGTCATAGCGATGACAAGAACAACTGTGAACTGACTTAGATTGTCAGTGTCAGTTCTGGAAGAGTGAATGTGATTTGAGTTAGTCTATAAGCGATAGAGTGAACAATTGGTCTAACTGAACAGTAGAAGTGACGAGTGTAATTGTGTGTACTGTGTTAACCTAAGTTGTGGTCCTGGCGGGACTGTGAAGTGTTGTAAGAATAAATATCAGTGAATAAATCCAGGAGTAAACGCAACCAGTCATGTATTTGTTTACCTGATACACACAAACACGTTACATTAATAATCGTGATGTACTATGACGCCCATACAAGATGATTTCTGACTAGTACTACAGAAAATTTGATCATTGTCTTTATAATCTTTTGCTAATGTAGAAACAATTGAAATATTGTCAATATCGTTCTTCAAGGTTTTCCTGGAGATTAAATACGGTAGTCTAGAAACGAAGTAGTCAACTCCGAACAGAGCATGGAGGTCCTTGGAAGAGTAAAAGGCAAGGGCTTCTACTATCCGTAACCTCGGCACTAGAGTAAGAGAGATAGAGAGAGTGGTTAGCTTTATGCCCAGCCAACTTCCCCCACCACCACCACCACCATAGGATTTATTCTACTACTTACTTTAGGTGTAGGCTGAGTGAATCTCAGGGATACTCAAGAAGTGGAAATCACTTTTCTTAAATTTTTTGACTTCCTGACAGGGAATCGGATCCACTCTCTTCCGGGTATAACTAGCACGCCTTTACCGCCTCGACTAGGCAGCCCCTCGGTAATCTAGAAAAATGTGCATATTGGAGTGAGTGACCATGGGGAAGATTAATTTGATTACTTTGTAGATTTTATTATCAGTCCAATACCAACTAGGATTGGATTGCACACAAACTGATAATTACAGAAGATGCTAAAAGCATATCATTAAGAAATGTATACCCTCCAAGACATAAAAAATTACAGCGTAATGCAATGGAGACAACTGTTACATTCTGTTACCACAGAAACTGATACCTCCAGAATAAAAAATATTCCCCTTGATAAATGCATGCCTTTTCAATCTAATGAAAGCTATTTCCGAAGGTTAACTTTCTCAGTGACAATCAACTAGTCTCAGAAAACTTTTGATATAAAAATATCTCCTTATTTTCCGAAATCAGTCTTCATCCATGAGTGAGATCGTCTGTTGTTAGGAAATACCAAATTGAGTATTCAGCGCATTTTACGATGGTGTTATGGGATAATTTTACAGAACACTCCTAAGGGGGAATGTGAATGTAAGTTAAGTTTGAAACGTGATCCGCACCTTCGGAGAGAATAAGAAGGCAAAAGTGGGTGTCTGTTATAGGAAAATATACGCATGTAACGTCTTTTATAACTTAATTTCCTTAATTGTAGAACATTTATTATTATTATTATTATTATTATTATTATTATTATTATTATTATTATTATTATTATTATTATTATTATTATTATTATTATTATTTACAATTGGCTCTACATCACACCGATACAGATAGGTCTTATGGCGACGACGGGATAGGAAAGAGCTAGGAGTGGAAAGGAGGCATAAAGAGGCATTTGCCTGGTATGAAAATGGGAGACCACTGGAATCCATTTTCAGGGCTACCGACAATGGAATTCAAACCCATTATCTCCCGAATGCAAGCTCATAGCTCCGCACTCCCAACCGCACGGCAAACTTGATCTGTAACATTATTATTATTATTATTATTATTATTATTATTATTATTATTATTATTATTATTATTATTATTATTATTATTTGAGAATATTAGATGGCGTAATATTAATAATCTGCTGACGCAAGCAATAAAAACGCATGTAATGGCAACTGCCACTCCCTAGAAACCAGTCTGAAGGTAGAGAGACCCTGTTAAAAATTGCTTGAGATCTGGTAAAGATCCTATTGGTTCAAACTGTGCTGGAATATATATGATTCCTTACTCCTATGGATAGGTTTGTGTTGGCCAAACATGTAGGAAGGTAGCAGTAAGGGCCAAAAACATCACAGACACTTCTTTGCCAGCCAGAGAAGTATGCTTTTGCAGAACATACCATACATAATGACCATCAAATAATTTTTTTATGCAACTTCTGTCATAAATAAAAAGAAACATTTTATACCTAGAATCATTCGTGAAGAGATAGAAATTACTAAACACCCGAATAATTTAACAAAGGTGACGGCTATATACTGAGTAGATCATGGCTACCCTCCATAGTTAAGTCGTCAACATCTTTCTCTGGAGGCCCTGGAATGAACTATATTTCTAACAGGGTGTCTCTATCTTCAGTCTGATTTCTATTGAGTAACAGTTGCCGTTATACGCTTGGTTATTGCTCTGTGGACGATCCTGGTCGCAGGGTTATTAATATTACGCGACCTAGGATCCCCCAAATTGTTATAATGTTATTTAGTGGTCGTGAATTATTATTATTATTATTATTATTATTATTATTATTATTATTATTATTATTATTATTATTATTAAATGTTAACATTGAAACTAATTCTTTCTTTCAGCCGATCGGAAAAACTTGGATGTGGATATGAAACTCGGCGAGGGTGACAAATACAACAGTTACAGAAGGTTTCTCAAGAAGCATCACGAGATTCAACGCCAACAAGATAAGAAGGAAAGAAAGATACGAAAAAGCGAAAGAAGAGCAATTTTTAGCTAATTTGTATTAAATAAAGATTTTCCTTTTCCTAAAGAAATTAGTCTTGTTTTGTGAAGACAGGCCACAACAGAGACTTGCAAATCGAAGGTAGATATTCCTTAAGAATTCTAGTAGCATACAATCGCTAATAATCCCATCGCACCTTCGCCCTTATTTGAATTATTTTATTATTTACTCTCCTTGTTATTTGTGGAGGAACATTTCGTCTATCGTTGTACGCTTCATTCAATAATAATAATAATAATAATAATAATAATAATAATAATAATAATAATAATAATAATAATAATAATAATGATAATAATAATAATAATAATAATAATAATAAAATAATAATAATCGTATGGCCTCAGTAACCGAGTTGCCGATCTTCTCAAGTTGTTTCATCTAGGCAACCTGCTTATCAACTCGAAATTTCGATTATGTTGCTCTCTAGCAATGGAAGCGGATGTTCAAGATTTTTAAAATTCAACACCAGCAAGATAAGAAGAATCTCCCATAATTCGCAAACCATGGATCCGAGAGAGGGTATTGTTTATTGTATGGTAATCTTACTTTGTGATACATGCAGTTTACAAAAGTTAATATTCTATAAAATATCATTTTTAGAAACACGCAGTAATAGCACAAGTTAAGAATAAGGTGTCCGGAAAACATCACTAATCAAAATTTAACATTTGTAAGTGATTTAGAAATTGAACAGAGAAATAATGGCCTGAGAGAAGTGTCAGAAACATTATTGTAAGAAATTAAACTTCTCGGAGTTGCTATAGAGGTCCATCGGATACCGCGGAAGCATGACCCACCAAAGAGGTCATCACAGCAGTCACCCTCAGTGCTTCCTTATCATGTCCTATTCGTGGAATGAATACCTGACTGGCAAAAGTAAATTTAAAAAACATGCAGACGGAAAGAACTACGACGCTAGATTTATTATTTGAAGCGTCCAGGGGAAAAAGTATGAATATCCAATTTTATTCTTAGAAAAATGGAACTGAACATTTTAAACGTTATAGCTTACCTCGTGTAGTTTTATTTTTACTTTGGGGTATCATATTATTATGTCAAACGAAAATAGTTTACACACATCAATTAAACTCTTTTATTATTACATAAATATATAATTTATCAAAATATTCACTACAAGTGAAAAAATATTAATGTCCATAAAATTCATTGTCACAAAACGAAACAACACTGTAACTTTGTTCCTTTACCACTTTGTAGGAAAAGGTTACTAATTTTTAAGACCTCGTCTTGTTGCTGGGTTTTGATAACCTTCATTTGTGGTTTGGAAATTCCCTGCAGTTCGTCGTCTGGGTATAGGAGCAGGTGTGAATGGCAAACCATCGTAGAAAACACGATGTTCTGGCCTGAAAAATCTCTTTAGATGTTGAAGATCCAGGTACGTAGCTTCAGACAAGGGTACTGATGCACTGTACTTCAAATTGAGAAGCCTGAATTCTCCACGCGGTAATCGTTTCCCCCTTGGAAATCTTGTGATTGAATGTTCCCAAGAACTAATACATGTGTCTCGATAATAGAGCAGACGAGAATGTTCGCTGATTATCAACAGTTCTTTTATAAGTCTGGACTTTAAAGGGCTTTTCTTCACGTATTCTTCACCAAGAAAGTCAGCCCAAGAACGAAACAGCACCTGATCATCGCAAGAAATTACTTCAAATGGGGTTGATTTTGTCCTTCAATTAGCAATGGCATCATTCTTCAGGTATCTCTACAGGTGATCGCTGATTCACTAACCCCATATTTCGGTCACATTCTAAATATGAATGGCCATGAATGGGAAAGGTCATCCTAACGGAGTTCAAGCGCTTCACTTCATGAACAATAAAATGCAGAGTGCAAAACACAGTAAAGTTCTTATTTTGGCATGCTGCCGAGTCACACAATATGTGCAGATCTTGTACCTCGGTGTCCAAGTACTTAAAAATGAAATAAAAAATAAGTGACGATACTTTATCTGCACTTTTATAACCACATATCTCTGTGTAAGTGTAAAATACTGATATCTGTGATGACAAGATGTATATATTCAACAAAACAATTGAAAGTTGGTGACGATAATATACATCATTAGTGGTAATGTTCGGAATGCTCAATTTTTTCTGAAAATCGAAAACAATAGCCCCTTTTCGAATATCATTTTGGGCTGCGTACCTTGCTGCTTTCTTACGTCTGTAAAATTTCTGTGCTCTCTTGAGATGCAGAACATGTTGTGTTTCTAGCTCTTTCAGTTTATTCCTGATATCTTGGATAGCATCTGCATTTTCCGGTGATTTTATAGCATCCTCGAGTTTCAGACAGTTTGCTGTGTACTTCATCGCAAAAGCTGCAAGTATCACAGTGAGGGTATCCGAAGTTGATATTAAATTTGGAATTGAATATGGTGCGGTATGACTCAAAGTTTAAAAGATAGTCCGGGTAGGTTTCAAGGTACATATTGTGCGTTTTTATAATGTTAAGTTCAGCGGAAAGAAGAATTCGGCTGGACATGCTTAGACTGTAGTAGGAGTTTCTGGCTTTAAAGGATCCAATATGTTCACACACACGGGTCACTACTTCATCGGATATAGCATGGGGTCTGCTGCCATGTTTTCCCCGACCATCCTTACAAACACTTCCTTCGGACATTTGTTCTGAATGGTTTGCACCCGTTTAGCCAAAATACCATGAATTGACAAGAAGGATTTGTAGCGAATAGGAATTTCATGAAGTACTCCCCCTCTAATTATCCTAACTTTATACTGTAGGTGTAGGTATGTAGCGAAGCCTCGCCTTCTATCTTGCGTTATCTGTGTCTTTGAATCTGATGGCATGAAATAAGTGAGGTTAAATATGCTGACTGTTCACCATAAGAGGGAAGTGAATTAAGTTGTTTGTTGATTTATAATCTTTCCTCTTGTGAAATAATTCCAAATCACTTCAACCATGTACACTGACAGTCTGGTCCCATTTCATGAGTACCGGTACTTACCTACCTAAGTTTCTTACATCTTCCATGCGTACATACTTAATTATTTTCTTGCCTGAAATAACAGGCTTTTGTTCATCTGGCAATGCACCGCCATCACCTACACATTCATCTTCCATTCTGTATTAATTAAATTAGTTTGCAAACAGCAATTAACGTAACGAAATCATCCAATAACAGTACACAACACACTAAAAACAATACAGTGACTACTGGCTGTGAATAATGTAACAAGCTGGCCAACTCCAAAAAGTAAAATTGGATATTCATCTTTTTTCCACTATTTCGCTTGGACCTTCGTCCACATTCCCGTGCATGCCTATTTTTAAAATGTCCATAGCAAGGCACTGTCATCTTTCTTTGCCAGTTGAACAGTACGAATAGATTCTATACACAATTCTGCGCTGTACGGTGGCAGCATCTGAATTTTCGTTATTTGTGGACATTCATCCTTTTCCCCCCTGGACGCTTCATTTGCTATAACTGTAATCTTCGTACCTAACTGCTCTATACTTCAACGGAGTTATATTGCGTAGGTTGCTTTAGGCACAATTCCGTTTATAACTAACATTTATCACTTCTTTTCCATCCACCAATTTACTTCTCCAGATTCGCGTAGTAATATTAAATAATTTTGTGATTCTTCCCAGGTACATACCCTCTCTGTTCCATAACTTTACAGTCGTATACAACTGATTTTCACTATCATTTTGTCTCATATCCTCCTCATTTATATCTGTCTCTTATTTCCCTTGTCTCTGAACAGTCTTTTATAAGTAAACATTTATTTCAATACTATTTTATCTGTATGCTTTGTTTTTCCTTTTAATTTACCGAGCTCGATAGCTGCAGTTGCTTAAGTGCGGCCAGTATCCAGTATTCGGGAGATAGTAGGTTCGAACCCCACTGTCGGCAGCCCTGAAAATGGTTTTCCGTGGTTTCCCATTTTAACACCAGGCAAATGCTGGGGCTGTACCTTAATTAAGGCCACGGCCGCTTCCTTCCCACTCCTAGCCCTTTCTTGTCCCATCGTCGCCATAAGACTTATCTGTGTCGGTGCGACGTAAAGCAACTAGCAAAGAAAATGTTTTTATTTACCCGCATTAACCACTGTATTATACCACTCATTTCCCTTTCTGTTATATTATCTACATTCGTCCTCATTCTCCCAGTTATACCACAAAATTCCTCTAATATCTTATTTTCACACCGTGAAGCTAATTGTTTCTTTTCAATATCCTTAGCTCTTAGAACTATTTTTGTTACATATTCCTTGCTGCTCTATGCCCCTTTCCCAGTATTATCCCATTCCTATCGTTTACAAAATGGTCCGTACACCATCCACCCAGTATCCTTTGTTAAGTTACTTCACTTGGTGTTGGCAGGCTATCTGCAACACTTTGCCAACTGAACCCATCTTCAGTCCCAGCCTATACTTGATAATATTTTTAACAATATCTGCTTGTAGTCTTATATCATTGAACATCATTCTCACTCCACAATTACCTATAAGACTGGGTAGTGCCATAATTATTTTAGCAAATCTACTCGTGTCCGCCTCTGTGGTGTAGTGGTTAGCGTGATTAGCTGCCACCCCCGGAGGTCCGGGTTCGATTCCCGGCTCTGCCACGAAATTTGAAAAGTGGTATGCGGGCTGGAACGGGGTCCACTCAGCCTCGGGAGGTCAACTGAGTAGAGGTGGGTTCGATTCCCACCTCAGCCATCCTCGAAGTGGTTTTCCGTGGTTTCCCACTTCTCCTCCAGGCAAATGCCGCGATGGTACCTAACTTAAGGCCACGGCCGCTTTCTTCCCTCTTCCTTGTCTATCCCTTCCAATCTTCCCATCCCTCCACAAGGTCCGTGTTCAGCATAGCAGGTGAGGCCGCCTGGGCGAGGTACTGGTCATTCTCCCCAGTTGTATCCCCGACCAAGAGTCTGAGCTCCAGGACACTGCCCTTGAGGCGGTAAAGGTGGGATCCCTCGCTGAGTCCGAGGGAAAAACCGAACCTGGAGGGTAAACAGATGATGATGATGATGACGATGATGATGATGATGATGATGATGAAATCTACTCGTGATTGCATCAACTGTGGAAACTTTCCCTTCGACTCCCCAGATCTCTGCTTCGTACATATCCTACATGCAAGTAATGCATTAAAATATGTTTATAAACTCTGTAATCAGTGTTGGGAATCGTTTTATCAAAATCTTAATAGCTGACAGTGCACTCATACCCTTTAGTTTTGCTACTTTTATTTGTTCCGATCATTTTCCATTTGCACTTAACACTCGTATCATGCCCAAATACTCTGCTTTTCTTGACAACTTCTAATCTTGCCTCAGCCATCCACCCTTTTTCATTCTTCGTCAATTTATCTTTTTTTCATACCATTACCTTGATTTTCTGTGCATTAATTTTTTAAATTCCAAACTTTACAGTAATTTACCACTTCATTTATATTTCCCTGCATGATAGCGGGAGTCATTGTGAGCTGAAGGATGTCATTCACAAAAGTGAGACCTGGAATATCCTGATTCCCAAGAATTGGGTGAATCCCAAAATCGAAACCTTTCGATTGAATAATGTTATTTATAAACAGTAAAACCAATATAGGTAATAACTTACAATCCTGTTTCAGCGGTACTTTGGAGAATATTTCCCCGGTTACTACTCTCTCCTTAATTTTAATTGAACACTTTACTTCTGAATATATGTTCTCGACCGCTCCTGTCATCTTATGAGACACACCTATCCTTCCCCTCTTTGCCATGACAGCCCCTCTACTCACAGAATCAAATGCTTTCTCTAGGTCAATAGCAATATGATACTATGTTCTGCCTTTCTTTTTGACATATTTATCCATTATTGTTCTCACCACAAATATCATATCGGTTGTCCTCATATTTATTCTGAAGCCTGACTGAAGTATCTCCAGAATCGAACCCCGCTCACTTCATAATCCATTTTACCAGTAAACCTGTGTATATTTTTAATTAAGGTATCTAATTATGCCTCTATATTTTTTGGGTTTGATTTAACTCCTTTCGTCTTATATATTGGACAAATCATTCCCACTTGCCAAAATTTTGGTACTTCTCTCCCTTTAAATATTTTCTGAATAATTTAACAATGCCTTCTAGTATATCCCTATTCTTCGCTTCCAAAATTCGTTAGTGATACCCGAAATAGCTCCTGTTTTACTTTTTTAGCTTTCTCTAAAACCTCTCTTCTTCTTCTATCAATATCGCCTTTCTAATATGGGCACAGTACACCCCAGCCCTACCGATATTCTATTCCCTTCTATTTTAGGTCTCCACTCGTCGTTATCCCTAATAATTTCATATAATACTCCTCCCAGTTAGCGTGACTTATTACAGCTGACTGATCAACTTTCTGCACTCCACATATCTGCTTCATTCTACTCCACACTTTACCACTTTCATTGTGCTTAGAATTTCTAACCATCTCGACAACCCTTTGCTTCTGAAATTCATTATATACAACATTTCTCTATATCCTTTCCTTCTGTTACAGAATTCAGTTCTTTGATTTTCTCCACCATTCTTCAGTGTACCATCCCTTGTCTGTTTTCCTCCTCCCCTCCTTTAAACGCATCTTCTCCGCCGTCATCTTTATAGCGTTTTCTATTAGTTTTCTGCCACCCCCGTTTAGTTATCCGCAATCATTGAATCTATTCCAACTTTCACTATCTGACCTATTTCTCCCTCATAATAATAAAGAGGCCTCAGGAGGCTTATTGACGAAACCGTTTGATAAATCTCGCTCACTTTCCTCGTATCATTTTATTTATTTATTTATTTATTTATTTATTTATTTATTTATTTATTTATTTATTATGGCAAAGAAAAGGATACATCAATACTGTAACTAAAGCCTTGCTTAAAAACAGTCAAAAATCTTCAGAGCTGCACATTCAGTGAGGATATTCAGTTGACAGTTTCGTCGGTGGCTCAATGTATCTTCTCTATGGTCCCACTGAACTGAGGTAACGGACATCCCATTAACCACCAGATGGATAGTTTGTGGCATATTCCCACACACGCAATAGGGTTTGGCTTTATTCCACTTACGTAGCCAGAAAAGTGTACTAACATTATTTGTACGTATTCGGTTGAGGGAAGTGCAGGTTCTCCTAGGCAGACTGAAGTCAGGTGGACGGCTACCAGGATCTGCTATCAACTCTAACTAGTCAGAGCCTGAGGTGGCCCAATCTTCCCTCCACGCTTCGTCTAAATTAAATCCAACCTGAATCAAACTTTTCCCAATTTCCATGGATGGTTCCCTGATTTTTTAGTCTTTCAGGATATTCCTGGATACAGTCCGTTTGAACGGGTAGCTGTGAATTTCCCATACATTTTAGCCATGTTTTCTTGAGTGCTACGAAGTTGTGGAGGTTGGTTATTGGACAATAACTTTTGCCATTCTATAGGTGTTAATCTAATGGTTCCAGATATGGTCCTCATAGAATCATGCAACTGGACATCTAGCTTCTTCGTTTGCATACTGTTTACTGCAGTACTCATCTACCGGTAAACTGAGTCTAGAGTTGTTGTTCGTGTTATACTGTAGCTGCACCTTCTCCCCAACCGGTTCCAGTAAATTCGTACACGAACAAGCATGTGTAGAGCCGGGTTCAAACTATCAGTAAGCTGTCATTTTGATGTAGTGCATGTTGTCTAATACATACATTTTACGTTCCTTAAACAACCGTTATGTTCACCTGATATTATTCTAATAGCCTTAGAAGTATTGAGGCATATAATACATTAATCGATTACACTCTGAAATGTACCGGTAGAGATTTTCATGTTATGGCAGTCTGAATGTTGGCAATAGTTCAACACCTTGCATAGTAGCGTCTACGAGTCCAACTTGGTCCAACATTTCTTGATTTCAGAAATGGCCGTGTGAACACTGAAGGTGTGATTTGTACGTGACATCTGTCAACTAAACTATTGGAATGTAGGCAATATCATTTTTACGGCGTTCTACTTCCTAGCGATTGGCAACAAGGGCCGACGATTAGAATTTTCAGAGTGAGCTACTTCGTAGCGGTGCGCGCCATCATGTCAGCAGCCACCATTTCCTTGCTTAGCTTTCTGGATGGAGTTGAACGTGAATATAAGAATAATTGATAAAAAGAGTATTGCCGGAAGCTATTGCTTGTACTGTTCGACTTATCTGATCTTTTATTAAAATAAACTTGACAATAATGATTTCCTGTCAGTTTAATGTAAGAGGCTCAAAAACCATTTTTACAGGTCTTAAATGAAATGCTGCTAGTTGCTTTACGTCGCACCGACACAGATAGGTCTTATGGCGACGATGGGACAGGAAATGGCTAGGAGTGGGAAGGAAGCGGCCGTGGCCCTAATTAAGGTATAGCCCCAGCATTTTCCTGGTGTGAAAATGGGAAACCACGGAAAACCATTTTCAGGGCTGCCTACTATCTCCCGAATACTGGATACTGGCCGCACTTAAGCGACCGCAGCTATCGAGCTCGGTTTAAATGAAATGAATATTTAGACTATATGCTGGATATAGTCTTCTGTGTCATTTCCACTGCGGTCTAAAATCATCATCATCATCATCTGTTTACCCTCCAGGTTCGGCTTTTCCCTCGGACTCAGCGAGGGATCCCACCTCTACCGCCACAAGGGCAGTGTCCTGGAGCTTCAGATTCTTGGTCGGGAGATACAACTGGGGAGTATGACCAGTACCTCGCCCAGGCGGCCTCACCTGCTATGGTGAACAGGGGCCTTGTAGGGGGATGGGAAGATTGGAAGGGAAAGGCAAGGATGAGGGAAGGAAGCGGCCGTGGCCTGAAGTTAGGTACCATCCCGGCATTAGCCTGGAGGTGAAGTGGGAAACCATGGAAAACCACTTCGAGGATGGCTGAGGTGGGAATCGAACCCACCTCTACTCAGTTGACCTCCCGAGGCTGAGTGGACTCCGTTCCAGCCCTCGTACCACTTTTCAAATTTCGTGCCAGAGCCGGGAATCGAACCCGGGCCTCCGGGGGTGGCAGCTAATCACGCTAACCACTACACCACAGAGGCGGACGTGGTCTAAAATAAGGTTGATTATGCCTGGTGTTGCAATTGTGAATACCACTGTTCTGTCTAAAGCATTTGATAGGGTGGATCATGGGAGACTACTGGCAAAAATGAGTGCAATTGGACTAGACAAAAGAGTGACTGAATGGGTTGCTATGTTTCTAGAAAATAGATCTCAGAGAATTAGAGTAGGTGAAGCTTTACCTGACCCTGTAATAATTAAGAGGAGAATTCATCAAGGCAGTATTATCGGACCTTTATGTTTTCTTATATATATATAAATGATATGAGTAAAGGAGTGGAATCGGAGGTAAGGCTTTTTGCGGATGATGTTATTCTCTATAGAGTGATAAATAAGTTACAAGATTGTGAGCAACTGCAACGTGCCCTCGAAAATGTTGTGAGATGGACAGCAGGCAATGGTATGTTGATAAACGGGGTTAAAAGTCAGGTTGTGAGTTTCACAAATAGGAAAAGTCCTCTCACTTTTAATTACTGCGTTGATGGGGTGAAAGTTCCTTTTGGGGATCATTGTAAGTATCTAGGTGTTAATATAAGGAAAGATCTTCATTGGGGTAATCACATAAATGGGATTGTAAATAAAGGGTACAGATCTCTGCACATGGTTATGAGAGTGTTTAGGGGTTGTAGTAAGGACGTAAAGGAGAGTGCATATAAGTCTCTGGTAAGACCCCAACTAGAGTATGGTTCCAGTGTATGGGACCCTCACCAGGATTACCTGATTCAAGAACTGGAAAAAATCCAAAGAAAAGCAGCTCGATTTGTTCTGGGTGATTTCCGACAAAAGAGTAGCGTTACCAAAATGTTGCAAAGTTTGGGTTGGGAAGAATTGAGAGAAAGAAGAAGAGCTGCTCGACTAAGTGGTATGTTCCGAGCTGTCAGCGGAGAGATGGCGTGGAATGACATTAGTAGACGAATAAGTTTGAGTGGCGTTTATAAAAGTAGGAAAGATCACAATATGAAGATAAAGTTGGAATTCAAGAGGACAAACTGGGGCAAATATTCATTTATAGGAAGGGGAGTTAGGGATTGGAATAACTTACCAAGGGAGATGTTCAATAAATTTCCAATTTCTTTGAAATCATTTAGGAAAAGGCTAGGAAAGCAACAGATAGGGAATCTGCCACCTGGGCGACTGCCCTAAATGCAGATCAGTATTGATTGATTGATTGATTGATTGATTGATTGATTGATTGATTGATTGATTGATTGATTGATTGATTGATTGATTGATTGATTGATTGATTGATTGATTGATTGATTGATTGATTGATGATAAAGTATGATTTATCAGTTGAGTTGTTTACATAAAACTTATAAGGAATTATGTGGAAGTATGATTAGGATATACTTCAAAAGAAAAATTGATAAGCCATAAACATAGTTCACTGTAAAAATGCACATTTCATCCACACAGTTGCATGCACATTTAGGAATGTGGGGGCATCCGGAAGAATGAACTCACCCCACATACAGAACGCACCCTTGTGCACGATGCAACATTGCATCAGGTTGTGTAAACTCTTCGAACGAGCGTGATTCGGCGACGTCGAGTGTGTTTGAGCATCACTGTCTTGTTTGGTGTAACCGATGTATCCTACAAACTATGTCTACTAAAACTGTATGTGGTGACTGTGAGTGAATAAAGCTGTTATCCATGAGGACTGATTCATTTATGGTAACGACGTGGAGCCGCCTACAAACCAAGGTTATATATGAAGATATTAAGCATAAACCATGAGTTCCAATGTCCATGTTAAGTCTTGAGAAATGTCCATATAAGCAATTGTATGTTATACCTGTAATGTAATAACTAAAACACAATTAAAAGGCACGATTACAGATTCACAGAGCAAGCGTGCATACCATAACCTATCTTCGCCCAATGCTTACGGTATGTTGAACTAAATAACTAACCCCATAGCACTATAGCCCTTGAAGGCTTTGTCCTACCAAGCGACCGCTGCTCAGCCCGAAGGCCTGCAGATTGCGACGTGTCGTGTGGTCAGCGCGACGAATCCTTTCGGCCATTATTCTTGGCTTTCTAGACCGGTGCCACTACCTCAGATAGCTCCTCAGTTCTAGTCACTTAGGCTGAGTGGACCTCGAACCAGCCCTCAGGTCCAGGCAAAAATCCCTGGACCGGCCGGGAATCGAACCCGGGGCCTTCGGCTAAAAAGCAGGCACGCTACCCCTACACCACAGGGTTACGGTATGTTACCATACTTTATTTCAAAGAGGCATTAGACTGTTTACTACATTGGAACTACCACATGTTTTCGGAGTATAAAACCAATTCGAGAAACGACAAAAACTGTCGCCAGAGTCCTAACGATTGCCGGTGATACTCATCGCTTCAGACCGCACCCGGCAACTGCACACTGCATCTACTACTCCTCGAGAACGCCACATTTCGTTTGAAAGCCTGTATGTACTGTATATAACCTACAGTCCGTTATACTTGTTCTGGAATATTGCAAAATTGTCCGGCTCCATCGCTAAATGGTTAGTTTCCTGTCCTTTGGTCGCAGGGATGCCGGTTTCGATTCCTGGCAGGGTGTGGAATTTTAACCATCATTGGTTAATTTCGCTGGAACGGGGACTGGGTGTATGTGTTGTCTTCATCATCATTTCATCCTCATCACGACCCGCAGGGCGCCTACGGACGTCAAATCTAAAGACCTGCACCTGGCGAGCCGAACTTGTCCTCGGACACTCCCGGCACTAAAAGCCATATGCCATTTTTTATTGAAAAATTATGCACCACATAAATTCGGCGTGAAGTTGTACGAACACTACAAAGAACTCTTATACACTGGACAGTACCTAATTTTCTAACCACAATTACAATCTTGATGTTCAATTGATGTGTACGTAATTCAGCAATCTTTTGTGCAATTTTTCTTTCTCTTTTTGCTAATTAAGGCCTAAGATACAGACTACTTCACAATATAAGCCTACCTTTCTGCTGTTCGAACAAGTACAAATACTTCATAATAGCCTACTCCTCATGCATTACAACTGATTGAATTTTACCTTTTCTTACCTTTTTTATAAATCTGTAATTGTACCTTTCAGTTGTTTTTAAGTTGTTACATTACAGGTATAACATACAATTGCATTATATGGAAATTACTCAAGACTTAAAATGTACATACCCATGGTGTATGCTTAATATCTTCATATGTAACCTAAAGCGACATATAATCTCCGCAAGATTAGTTTGTCAACTTATTATCATAGTTTATATATTTGTGAACCTCGTATCATATGCTACCAACGGCCGCAGCCGTGTTGAAACACCGGATCCCGTGAGATCTCCGAAGTTAAGCAACATTGGGCGTGGTCGAGAAGTGGGTGGGTTGCCACGCGCTGCTGGTGGGGGGTAAGGGAATGGAGGAGCGGAAAGAAACTGGCCACCCTATCGCACGTAAACTCCGGCTCAGGCACACCTCTGCGGAGATTCGGACCTGCCTTCGGGCAGAACACACCCTTACCTTTACCTTATCATATGCCACCTGCATAACATTTCATGTTTATAGCTAACCTATGAGACTGCCTCAAGCTATTTGTAAATTTGCGCTTGTGTTGCTCATCCTCACACGTCTTCATACACTTACAAACGCAACTACACGTCGTACCTCTGACTACTTCTTGGTAATCTTGTCCGGTATTTTCAAAATTCTTTTTCTTTTTGTCCCTGTGTTGTGCACACACATTTTTATTATGGCGGAGGAAAAAGTAACAATTTACAGAACCAACTCCAACAACTTATTGCTTTGACAAAGCCTTTGCAAGAGCACAACGAAGCATTGCTAGCACTGCTCCAGGAGCATGAGTCTGCTGGTGCCGGTGGTGGTGGTGATTACTGTTTCAAGAGGAAGTACAACTAGGCAACCATCCTCTATATAACACTAATAAGACAGAAAAAATGGAAGGGAACCGACGCTTCGAAAAATGAAGGTATCGGCCAAAGCAAGACAAGGGCCATGACTGTCGTGAAAATTAAAGACTCCCTTGCCCACGAAAACCTAATAGCGTCGGGGTCGGAAAAGAACAAGAGTTGACCAAGGGAGGTCGGATAGGATAGATGAAAGTGAGGAGCCTGGCACAAGTAAGTGCAAGCAATGCCAGGACTCACCTCCAGAACCCGTGGTCGCCAACCCACGCTCCATAGTTCAGAGCCCCTGGGTCCCTTTTAGTTGCCAGTTATGACAGGCAAGGGATACCGGAGGTGTTATTCTATCCCCCCCAACCATAGAGGCTCTTCTGGTGCCGCTGCTACGTCTAGCAGTGTTGGCCAAGTTGCCAAAATCTCTGTCGATTTACCATCGTTTTTGTTTGGTTCGCCCAAGTAGAGACTCAATTCAGGCTCGCAGGCATTACGGCCGACCAGACTAAATGTGATATTGTAATCTCACAAGTTGACACCAAGGTCATAGCCGAGATAGATCACATTGTCATTTACCCTCCTGCCACAGGACATTACGAAAAACTAAAATCTGAACTGGTTCGTCGCCTATCAGTATCCGAAGAGCAGTGAGTACACCAACTTCTTGGTGACGAAGAACTCGACGAAAGGAAACCATCACAGTTCTTACGTAACTTAAAGTCATTAGCTGGCAGCTCACTTCATGACGAAAGTACATTAAAGCGACTCTTCAAGCGTCGACTATCATAGCACTTGCAGGCTATATTAGCGGCCCTGTTAATGCCTCTAGCTGATATAGCAGAACTTGCAGACAAGATCTTGGAAATTTCATCTAATGTCACACCACCATATAGCCACTTGGCCATTCATGCTACAGCTGCGCCGAACACTTTCGCTGCCCAGATGGAGGAATTGACGGGTAAAGTCGATGCCCTGGCCTGTAATCAACCCCGAGGCAGGAGTCACACTAGGAGGAGATCTGAAAGCCGTGATCGTCCCCTTACGCCACAGGGCCGGCTTTGTTGGTACCACAAAAAGTTCCAAGATAAATCTGTAAAATATATTAGTCCTTGTTCCTGGCAGGCGGAAAACGGAAACAACAGCCAGTGAAAAGAGCAACTGTCTGTTATACATAGGACCGCCGTCTGTTTATTTTTGATCAGAATACCAAAGCAAAATTTCTGATTGATACCGGATCTGACCTTTGCTGTTTCCCGCATAAGTTTTCTGGGAAGAACTTGCAAACCTTCCGGGTATGAACTGAGCGCTGCAAACGGTAGTACAATCATGACGTATAGTAGCATTCCTATGAACCTCGACCTTGGTGTACATCGTCATTTTCGCTGGCAATTTGTCATTGCTGATGTAACCACAGCCATCATTGGTTCCGATCTTTGGCTTACTGTAGCTTACTCTCAGACTGCTGTAACAGATGCATCCTCGACGGCACCACCGATCTACACGTTACAGCATCTGTAGCGTCTATCGAACAGGCCACCTAAAAGACTGCTGCAGTATCCACCGACTCACCTTTTAGCATATTGCTCGCTGACTTTCACTCCATTACTCGCCCACCTAAGATAAAACGTGATATTAAACATGATACTGTACATCACATTAGGACAACCAAAGGGCCACCGGTCTCTTGTCGACCTCATCGCCTCGGACCTCAGAAATTGCAGGTATCAAAGAAAGAATTCAAGGACATGGTAAGACCGTCTAATAGTCCCTGGTCCTCACCCTTGCACCTTGCACCTAAGCGAGACAAGTCATGGCGTCCATGTGGCGACTACCGGGCGTTGAAGGCAAGGAGAATACACGACCGCTACCCGGTACGATAAATAGGAGATTTTTGCCATAACATTACTGGGTCAACAATTTTCAGTACCTTTGACCTTATCAAGACCTACCAACAGAAATCGAATCATCCCAGTGACATTTGCAAAACATCCATAAAGACACCTTTCGGGCTGTTTGATTTTCCCTATATGTCATTTTGGTTACGAAATGTTGGGCAAATTTGCAGCGTTTTATGGATGAGGTCATTAGGGATTTAAACTTATATTTTCCGTACACTGACGACATTCTGATGTTTTTACGGGGTGCTAAAAAGCATCTGTACCATCTCCGCATACTTCTCCAAATATTAGCTGATTACGGTGTAATCATAAATCCATCCAAGTGCGTATTAGGTTGAAGTGAGGTAACCTTCTTGGGCTATCGGTTCTCAAAGGACGGTACAAAACCACCACCAGAGAGATTCCAATATCTCCTGAAATATCCACTACCGAAGATGACCAGGGCCTCCGCCGGTTCTTGGGCATGATCAACTTCTATAGGAGTTTCCTACCGCATGCAGCTGAACTGCAGGCATCATTGGTGAGCGTCCTGGCCAATTCTAAGCTCTAAACCTGTCCCCTGGACTCCAGAATTGCAACGTGCTTTCCACGAATGCAAAGAAAGCCTGATACAAACCTCTCAATTCGCTCATCCAGTGCCGGATGCGCCTCTAGATCTCTTTATCGATGTACCAAATACTTAAGTTGGAGCTTGTTTGCAACAGAAAGTTGAACACCATTGGCAGCCCCTAGCATTTTTCAGCAAGAAGCTTTCAGCGCGTCAGACAACATAGCCGTCCTATTACAGGGAACTGTTACCTGTGTATGAGGCTGTACTGGAAGTACAACACTGCACCATATATATGAACCACAAGCCTCTGCTTTATGCATTTTCGCAACGCGGAGAGAAACTACCCTCAGCCCAGCTTAACCAGCTGTCCTTCATATCCCAGTTCACAACTGATATTTAGCATACAAAAGGACAGATAACGTTGTCACTGATAAGATGTCCTGTGTCGAAGCTATCTCACTAGAAGATGACTACACCGCGGTGGCTCCATCCCAAGCGGACGATGACGAACTCAAAGCCTTATTGTGTGGTGGTACGTTGCTGACATTAGAAAAAAAAAACTCCCAGGTACCACGACTACCATTATATGTGATACAACAACTAGAAAATCCCGTCCGTTCCTGACACTTCCTTTTTGACGCAAGTTCTTTGACAAGCTCCATAAGTTAAGTCACCAGGCATTTGAGCCACTTCTCGTCTAGTCACAGATAGACTTGTTTGGCCGTCTATTCAGAAAGACACTCGCGCCTGGATTCGTGCTTGTTTGTCATGTCAACGCAATAAAGTGACGAGGCATAATATTTCTCCTTTGGGGAATTTCGGAGCACCAACAGGCCGCTTCAGCCACATTCACTTGGATATTGTTGGTCCACTGCCTGTCTCCGAAAGCTACCATTATCTCCTCTCTGCTGTTGACAGATTTACTCGCTGGCCTGAGGCATAGCCCATGTGCATCATCACTGCCCAAGAAAGAGCCAATACCCTAATAAGTGGTTTGATCACCCGATTTGGTCTTCCTTCCTTTATAACTACTGAACAAGGAAGACAGTTGGAATCTACCCTATTTCGCAGACTCATGACACGAATCGGTACAACGAAAATCCGTACAACCAGTTACCACACCTCTACTAACGGTATGGTGGAGCGTCTTCATAGAGAGTTAAAAGCTTCGCTGATGTGTCTTAGTGCAACGTGGATTAAAGCCTTACCCCTAGTGTTACTTGACATGCGTGCTGTTCTAAAGGAAGATCTGAAAGATTCCCCCGCCGAACTAGTTTTTGGGGAAACACTACGCCTTCTTGGAGGAATGGTTACTTCTTCGCCAGTTCTTCTACTTCAGTTGACCCTTCTGATTTTGCAAAAAATCTAAGGAAAGTAACGGCTGAACTTGACCTATTCCTGCCTCACACCATAGTCAAGAGAAAGTGTTCGTCTTCAAAGACTTGGCAAATACCTCCCATTTTTTCTGAGAGCTGACCATGTAAGGTCTCCTTTGCAGCCCCGTACTCTGGTCCTTACCCTGTAGTTAGCCGTAATGAGAAGACTTTGACACTAATGATAGGTACCAAGGAAGTAGTAGTGAGTACAGACCGTGTGAAGCCTGCATACATAGAAACAAACCTTGCTGCACCAACACCTGGCACATCTACTACCCCCATTTCATCCAGTCAACCTAGCCATTCTTTTCACCTGACTTAACCGATGCATCATCACCACGCAGAAAGTACACAACACGATCAGAACCAAGAGTTCGCTTTGCCCGTACATTCGATTTGTGAACTTTCCTTCTCAGTGGAGGGGAGGGGGTGTGATGCGGCGGCATCCGGAAGAATGAACTCACCCCATATACAGAACGCACACTTTTGCACGATGCAACATTGCATCAGGTTGTATAATCTCTTGAACGAGCGTGATTCGGCGGCGTTGAGTGTGTTTGAGCATCACGTCTCTTTGCGTCTTGTTTGGTGTAAGCGATGAATCCTATAAGCTAAGTGTACTAAAATGGTATCTGGTTACTGTGTACGAATAAATCTGTTATCCGAAAGGACTGATTCATTTATGGTAACGATGTGGAGTCGCCTACAAACCAAAATATCTTGACAATAAAAACGATAGAGATGTTTAATGTCATTGCTGTAGTATGTTAGACATAATCTATCTCAATCTATCGTTTGGACTTTCTCAATTAATTTCCAAGAAAGTGAATGCTTACCGAATTACAGTAAAACGTTATCCATCACTAAACTTTCACAGGTAACAACCGGCTCACTATAATGAATTAAAAAAATAAAAACAGTGTGATCACTCTACCTCACTCATCCACATCGACAAAAAAAGTTTTACATTCCGTTACAATATTCTATTCGTCCTCGCTAACGTTTCATTTTACTAACACCGAGTTCGATAGCTGCAGTCGCTTAAGTGCGGCCAGTATCCAGTATTCGGGAGATAGTAGGTTCGAACCCCACTGTCGGCAGTTCTGAAAATGGTTTTCCGTGGTTTCCCATTTTCACACCAGGCAAATGCTGGTGCTGTACCTTAATTAAGGCCACGGCCGCTTCCTTCCAACTCCTAGCCCTTCCCTGTTCCATCGTCGCCATAAGACCTATCTGTGTCGGTGCGACGAAAAGCAACTAGCAAAAAAAGAGCATTTTACTAACGCCTAACGACAGAAAACTGAGCATCAGTTAAGGTTAAATATTACAATTGATAGCAATCTTGCGTACAGTACAAATAGCTGATGCAGATCAAAGAGTATTTATTGCTGACAACACATCATGATGCGAACAAATCCAAGGAGAACAATTTTAACAGTGCCCCAACGGCGAAAATGGGAAGCGAGAGGAGTTGGACCCGTAGACGCTATTCCTAGGATTACAAAAATGCTGCAAACATGCAAGTTAAAAGATAACAGCTAGGTGTTGGCACGCGAGGCTTCCCCACTATATTAGTTAGAATAACTATACATAATTAGCTTCAGTAATAATGAGGGAGAAATGGTAAGGTGACACCGTCTATATAGGGCGAGTCTTGCCTGTATGGCAAGAAGCAATGAGGAGATTCGGGAGGTGATATGAGGTCAAGATGTATAGCCCAATTCATTACCGTTTTTATACTACAAATATATGTTGCTAGGACAGCAATTGCGCAACCAGGTCTGCATCAGATGCCGCTAGAACAACTGTACGTCGTTAGTAACAGTTATAATATACGCAATTTAATATAATATACACATTTTAATGATCTGAAACCAAGGAAACCGACATAAATGACCTGTAAATACAGTAAATCTCGTCTTCGTATATTTATTGCAGGTCCAATCAAATTTTAAACTGTATGAGAGGAACCCAAAATCTTTTAACTCTAAAAATTTGACGCGAGGAATCTGCTCAAGAAAGAACATTCAAATATAATAATAATAATAATAATAATAATAATAATAATAATAATAATAATAATAATAATAATAATAATTGTTACGGAGATATCCCAAAGAAGGTGCGGGCTGGAATAGGTTTCAACTACAAAATTAAAGTTAATTTAAAATTTTAACAAAGGTTATATTTTCTTTTCAAAATCAACAATTAACAGAGTATAACAGGTACCAAGTCGCAGATCAACAAATTAACAAATTACAGCTTGTTACAAGATTTGGGCTTCGAGCCCCAAGCCTAATTCCTGAGCTCTCAGCTCACAACCGCAATTGCAGAAGGGCAGAAAACCCCAAAGTACGAGGAGCACTTGCTCCTAATTACAATGTTAAGAAAAAGAGCAGACCCGCTCTCAATTTTACAAGCCTATCAAAGGCTACAACAAACTTCATTTCTATCTGCCCTTAAGGCACACAAGGAAACAGGGGTTACTAATACCCAATCTACTGGGCCTTCGCAGGAAGGAAAACAAAACGGGTTAAGTAAATGGCCCAAAATACAAAATGAATGGAGGCGATAACTTGCACTCCTACACCAAGTTTGTCTAAAACCTATGTGGCGCTAGGCCGATCATACAGGGGCTAATCCCAAGCTAGGGAGGTGACACATATGAGAAAACTTTACTACATTAAAGAAGAGAAGAACGGTTATGAAAACGTAGTCACCTCCTTTTTCAAAAATGAAGGGGAGTTCGAGAGGGTGAAGCACTCTCTATCCCCGTTTTCACAGATTTGTAATTTATAGATAGACAGAAAAGAATTTACATTTAAAAAGGTAAGTTACATACTAAAGGTTTCGAACCCTCCCCGAGAGTTAAACTGCTGAGCTAGCAAGAAATGAAGATGTTAACAGGCCATTACCTTGTAGATGAACTGCTGCTTGAAGAAAGAGGCGCTTCCCGCCCCCTGCTACATATTCACACACTAAGAAAGATGTTACTGAAGTGGCCCCGAGACAAGAACATCAGCAGTTTTTATACCCTCGTGGAGAATTCGAGACCTTTCAAGAATGAGTAGACACACTCCCTCAATTTTATTGGGTAGCTAAAAGTTATACATCAACATCGAAGAAGAAAGACACTATTGGTCAAAAATTAATTAAGGAAATTCGGGATTGGCTGAGTTTAAAACTGGCGGACAGAAAGATTAATATTGCCAACCCCAAAAATAAAAGAACAAAATTTAGTAAAGACAAAACTTAAGAATACAAAATGTCTTCAAGAGAGTTCATTCCATTGCGCCAGAGTGTATTACCATAGTTTTGTTGGTAGAGACATCTGTTAGAAAATGTTCACACTTCTTGATAACGGAGCAAACAAACACAAATTGAAATAGACACAGTTCAGAACAATTCAAAATTACCAAATTTACAGTAGTGACATCTTCCGAAAAACCGTTGAGTTAATTCAGTTTGTTAAAGTTCAGGCTTTCTCCTGTAGAGGAGTTTCAACTGGCGCAATATTTGAATTAGCGGCGTGGAGGTGTACCACCCGGTACAATAATAATAATAATAATAATAATAATAATAATAATAATAATAATAATAATAATAATAATAATAATAATAATAATGTGAATAGCGGGTGTGTACGAGAACTCTTCATATTATAGTCTGCGGGCAGACTGCTGACGAGTGCACCTCGTGTAACAGAGTGTACCCCGTGTCGGGCGAGAAACAACGTTACAGCAGTGGCTCGAAGTGACTCCAGCACGTTAGAGGCAACGCAACACAATGTGCGTTTTTTTTTTTTTTTTTTTTTTTTTTTTTTTTTTTTTTTTTTTTCAACTTTGATGAACTGTAATTAACAAACAGTAGTAGTGTACTGGACCTTCCGGCTCCTTGGCTGAATGGTTAGCGTACTGACCTTCGTTTCAGAGGGCCCCATATCAAGTGCGGCCGGGGGTTAGAACACCCTTCCCACCATGGAATTTTGACAAAAATTAATATAAACTGACAATAAGCTAAATAAACATTCAGAGATATACTTGTAGAATGAACAGACCCGTAATTCACTTGTATCAGTATCCTTAAAATGACAAGTCATTCATGCACCTCCATTGTGTTCTACCATCATTTTGTAACTACAAACACCGCCCCCCCTCCCTCCCCCCACAGTCGGCTGACTATGCTACTGATACAGAACACTGAGGTTTCATTGCACGCAGACGATAATGATATAATTATGAGTTACGGTTTATAAATCCCACCGATCATGCTTGTAATAGAATCTGTAATCTTATCGGTAGATGTTGTCATGGATTCTATGGAGACTCACGCTGTCCTCACACAGAGAAGCCCATTTACCGGGAGTAGAGACCACGTATTATTGTAGATGTACACCTTGCATAATAACACATTTTAATGATCTGAAACCAAGGAAACCGACATAAATGACCTGTAAATACAGTAAATATCGTCTTCGTATGTTTATTGCAGGTCCAATCAAATTTTAAACTGTATGGAGGAACCCAAGATCTTTTAACTCCAAAAATTTGACGCGAGGAATCTGCTCAAGAAAGAACATTCAAATATAATAATAATAATAATAATAATAATAATAATAATAATAATAATAATAATAATAATAATAATAATAATGTTTTTATGTCCCACTAACTACTTTTGATGGTTTTCGGAGACGCCGACGTGCCGGAATGTTGTCCCGCACGAGTTCTCTTACTTGTTAGTTAAGCTACCGACACGAGGCTGACATATCTGAGCACCTTCAAATACCACCGGACTGAGCCAGCATCGAACATGCCAAGCTGAGGACAGAAGGCCAGTGCCTCAACCGTCTGAGCCACTCAGCACGGTTCATTCAAATCTAATTTTAAACCAAACCTTGATGATCATATAACTTTTTCTCTGCAAACAACTGGCTTCCTGGTAGGCTTTCTTCACCTACTCGTTTTCGGTGTCTGGGAGTCAATGTATTCTACACCCGACTTGCATGGAGACAGAAAAATGTTAAGTATTTACCTTCACATCCATGGAATCTATCCCCATTACACCTCAATAAAACAGGTTTCTTATCAGATTTCACACATGTTATCTCATAGCAAGAACGAGCACCATCATCACAACACACCGTACATGTCAACCGACTATGCCGGGTTACGTCGCCGCAACCCTGAACACTGCGGTTGAGAGCCGAATTGTACTACTTCAGAACTTGAAATAGATTAATTTATTTATTTAGCGTATGGCTTTATAGATACAATTCATACGTACATGATTTTGGAAAGCAAACTATATATTTATATCCACGTTGTTTATGTAACTAATTTTCTCTGCAAATCCATAAGTAAAATCACTGATGTCGCCACTGTACTTTCTTTTTGGACACTCTGTAATAATATGTTGGATGGTCTGCTTAGAGGCATCACAATCACAGTTAGGTTAACGCCTTAAAATTATACTTTGTCTCGTATGTTCTCCCCATTATTGACTTTTGTTCCCCTATTTGGTCCTCATCTGCTATCACAAACATATCTCAACTAAATAGTATTTTTAACTTTTTCACTTTCATTGTTAAGACTCGCAATCCTGTTTTTAAGAACAAAACTAAATATGACATTATGAACTACCTGGATATACTTGTCCTGAGAAGCCGTTTACAGTTCTCTGATCTATGTTACCTCCATAAAATAATCAATGGCTACACCAAATGTAATTCTCTTCCAGCGTACTTCCCTATACACGTTCCTCCCCGCCCTACACGCAACCGGCGCACCCATCATGTGTCCCATCCGCACCTAACCTTACAACAACGCTCTATCTTCCACCGTCTCCCTACTCTTGGTAATTCACTACCCGATATCGACATATTCACACCTTTCGCATCCTTCAAACAAAAAATTAAAAGATTCCTTTGAAGTCCTCTCCAGGTTTTCACTTTCTTCCGTCCCTCCAACCCTTGACCTTTCTTCTTCCTAATTTCTGAAACCGACACTTCCCAGTTACCGTTTTCATTGTTGTTACATTGTTACTGTTAAAATTGTTAACTATTGTTGTTACTTAATATTGTTGTTTATACCTTTGTTATCTTTTATACTTATTTAAACTTATTATTATTATTATTATTATTATTATTATTAGTGTAAAATGGCCCTCCATAGGCTGTATCTAATAATTAATTAAATAAATAAATAAATAAATAAATAAATTATCTTCCATTTGTAGTGGAGATCTGCGCAGTTACCATGGCCCGATCGTACCCTGTCAAGGGTGGACCAGGTTTTACGAGGAATATCAAATCTAGGTGGCAGCGACAAACCAATTTGTGGCTGAGTTGACTTAGGCCTAGTATCGTGTCTTCCCTGCCATTCTTTAGTTATATTGAATTCGGTATTCTTCAGATCTATTGCAGTTCTTATTCCTTATTTCGAGACCTTAGACGATTCAGATGGACATCAGTGATGCCATGTATTGGTAATTGGGGATTATTGATTACTTCCTTGAACTCCCTGAGGAGAGCGTTTTTACGTCGAACTTCTGGTGGGGAGATACTTCTGAGGAAAGGTGGACAATATGTGGGTGTAGACCTTGTTATGCCGGTGATGAGACGCATCGTGGTGTTGATCTGCGTATCTATGAGGTTGGTGTGAGGGCTATTCAGCTAAACAGGAGCACAGTACTCGGCAGCCGAAATACAAGTCCCGAAGCTGTGCATCGAAGTAAAGTTGCCGTTGAACCCCAATTTGTACCACTTAGTTTTTTAATCACATTGTTGCGAGTTCTGACTTTGGATTGTGTGTTGTCAGAAGGAGAGTGTTCTATCTAAGGTGACGCTTAGTTATTCATGGAATAATTGATTTCCAATGTACACCTGCAATTGTTTATTAGCCGTCTTGCTGTTTAGATAGAAACATCACACTTCTGTTTTGTTGGCATCACGTGTAATTCTCCACAACTTAAAGTACTGTATCATATCTTTAAAGTCGTACGTTAGGGTCATCTCGGATTTCTCGAATGTTGTATCTCTGGTAACAATCGCCCAATCATCGGCATAACCCAATTTTCTTGAAGGTGTGACGGGCATACCTGAGATATATAAGCTAAATAAGATTGAAACAAGAACAGAACCCTGAGGAAGTCCATTATTTAGTGATCTTCTGGTGCTCACAGTATTACCCATAAGTACTTGGAAAAGTATTTGGCTTGGCATGTTATTCAAGAGCCGGGCAGTCGACTAACATGGTATCACTTTCAGAAACTTGAAGAGTAGGCCATCGTTCCAGGCTGTATCACAGGCAGCTGTCAGATCAATAAAATTCACCGATTTCTTAAGCTTTCTCTGATAGCCTGTGTCTGTGTAAGTTGTAAGAGATATTATTTGGTCTGTAGTGCTTCTGTGCGGTCTTAATGCTTCATGCTCCACTGGGATTTTCTTGGGTATATCTGGGCCAATTCTGTTGAAAAAGGAGCATATCTAGTAATTTATATGTCACATTGATCATGTTAATAAGGCAATAGCTCTCTGGTTTATCGCTAGCTTTTACCTTCTTCAAGATGGCTATGATCTTTGTTTGAATAACTTCGGCAGTTGCCCACTCTGTAGGATGTTCATGAAGGAGGTGGACAGTCATATTCTAACTCTATCCCCACAATGAATGATAACTTCCGGGTGAATACTATTCGCACATGGTACTTTGCCTGGCAAGAATTCAGCAATTGCAGTAGTTATCTCAGTCTCAGTAAAAGGTCTGCAGTACCGGTACTCTGATACATCTGGAACACTATCTTTCAGAATTTTCATTCTTTATATGTTTCTTGAATACTTTATCTCTGCTACTTTTGGAAGTCATGACTATATGAGACGCAATTTTATTTGGGTGAATTTTTGAACTCATTCGCGTAATGGGTTTACCATCCCCCAGTTTGTGAGAAGGAACCAAGCTTCACGACTGGAGTTTGTAAAGTCAAGATATTCAACTTTTGAAATTCACTTTTGGCTTCTTGCAGGATCTAAGCTATGTAAAACCTGATCTGCAATTTCGTCATCAATATTATCAATGTACTGTTGATAAAGATTATCTGTTTCTTCGCTCCATCCTGGGATATACTCTCTATGGAGGCCCCGAGGGATGCGTTTCTTTGCTGTGGGTATTACAGCTCCCACTAATCTCTCATATCCTGTATTTGTTGGTGGTATCCTTCGCAAATACTTGTCAAGGTCCTCTTAAAAGCAGATCAGTTAGCTTTATTGAGTTCCAGCGTGGTCGTGAGGTAGTTGAAACTAGAGGAATCTGGATGCCCAGCTTGTAGAGGACTGGCCGGTGTTGACTATGAGGAAAGTCGTTGAACTCTTTCTCGATGACTGGTAAAAATTTCTCGTCTTGGTTTCTAGACACAAAGCATAGGTGGGGGCAATACTCTAATCTCTATGCTGCAGACTTAAACGTACCTCGGTCCTTTGTGTCGAAAACATGGAAAAGGTCATTACTTTCTACCCAACCCATTCGCGGCTCTGCGTTGTCGTCGTTGGTTCTATAATTCCATTCCTGATGATGACTGTTGAAGTCTCCTATATTGACAGCTGGGTGTGGACGTATATTTAAAACTTGATTAGGCTACTTGACATTGTGTATTTTATAGATATTTCAAACTGCAGTGTCACCTACCCGATTAACAACGGTATGAATATCCTCGCTTATACAGGAAGAGACAAGCACTCTTAAGCCGCGTATACACTTGAGCATTCGCCCCGAATGAGCATGCGTTGCCGATGCGGGAGCGCACAAGAACGACCCGCATGCCAATCTGTTGAGCAAGTTTCCACTGTGTTCGGACTTCGTGCGGACCGAGAACACCGTCTGTGTTCAGGTGTAATGTAGTGTTTTGCCTGACCTGAGGCTACAATGGTGAATCGAAAATTGATCGTCGCCAGTTATTGTTATACGTATTTATTGCATTCCTTGAAAACAAAAGGGAGAAAGTGGTGATGGCAAAGAAAACTGTATGAAGAGAGTTTTTAAGGTATTATAATAGAACTCGTTCTTGGGGTTCTACAGAACGGGATACTTGTGGTAATACCACAGGAGGATAAGAGAATTATCCTGGGACAATTCTATTTCAGCTTGAAATTACTTTCACACTCTTCCTTCACTTCACTTGCATGCGCGAGATCGCATATTTATAGCGGAAGCAGTCAGCTCATACTGTTCGGGCTACCCCACTCGTCCACACTGAGCACGAACACAGCACGTGCTCACTTTGAGGTACCGACAACATTCGGATCGGGCTGAGGCATGCGGATTCGTTCGGTTCGCCCTGTACTCATCTGAGCAAAACTGGGCAAACGCATGCTCATTCGGGGCGAATGCTCAAGTGTATACGCGGCTTTAGAAGTTTCTCTAGTCATGCCGGATGACACAGTTATATATCTTGTGACGTAATTCAGAGGATTAGTGACCACAGTGCAGCGGTACTCGATCTCTCTTGGGAAACTTGTAATACGAGGCTTGTGGAAATTTCTAAGACTTTGGTGCTTTGCGAGGGGAGACTCCGCAGTTTTTCAGACGAATATGGACAGTAAGTCCCAGTCTTCTGGTAATGGTAGTTTGGGCCTGAAAAAGGCATTTAATGTGATGAAGCCATGCTGAATAATATTGTATTTTGACCAGGAGAGAAATATGTCTGGTCGCCTGTTCGCTGTTGCTCGCCCGGGGGTCACGTGTAGGGAACTTTAAGGTTAAACCTACGGATGTGAGCAACAATGGAAATAGGTATTACCCGGCATTTGTCTTCAATAACAGGACGAAGTTTCAGGCAATAATCATACAGGATTTAACAACTTCAGAAGAGTTGTATCCAGGAACTGAATGGTGGGCCGCGAAAATTATCTGAATGTTTTAAAATGAGACATGATGGAAAATTACGAATAGAAAATAAATTGAAAATTTACTGATACATTCCACAATTTAAGACTTTGGCTAAAAATAGCCAACGTAATTTACTAAATCACGTACAGTCAGTTTCCCCAAGACTGTACTAGTATTTCAGTGAAAAAGAAACAGAGGCGAACATCTCAGCTTGACCTAAATCCCTAAAATGAATACACAGATATGAAAACCTATAGCATTTCAAATTGAAAGTGGTAACTTAACATTTAATTTAGTGAAACAGAATAATGTATTGACGATTTTTTTTAAAGAATGTAAATAAATTTGAACTTGAAAACTAAATACGGTGAAAGTGAATTCCATAGCAGTGGTGGACAAATTCATTCCACCTTACGAACGGGTGAACTGATATTAATATTCCAAACACATAATTCCGTTGATTGTTGTACCGACTGCAGTATATATATAGCAGAATGTCTGTCTGTCTGTCTGTCTGTCTGTCTGTCTGTCTGTCTGTCTGTCTGTCTGTCTGTATGTCTGTCTGTCTGTCTGTCTGTCTGTCTGTCTGTCTGTCTGTCTGTCTGTCTGTCTGTCTGTCTGTCTGTCTGTCTGTCTGTCTTATACAAATACATAGCGTTGCACCAATCTGAACCAAATTTTGTATACTTACTTTTAAGGACCCTGTGGGTAACCCCATTCACAAGAAATTTGACAGCCCTCCACATTCCATAGATTTAGGCCCTTTGGCTCATAGGCGAATATAGGCAAAATATCGAATTTGTCGTACACGGACGAGACAAAGCTCATTTTAAGCCTCACGATGCGAAGAATAAAACTCGGAAAGGCCCTGGGGATCCCGGAAACCATGTTTTAAGGGCTTAAAACCAACCGTTATGGAGATATTGGCATAACACTACGCCGCTATAGGAATCGGATGAGGAAATGACCTACCGTAACCATGACGTCAGCTCAAGGATTCTCCAGTAGAATACAGGCCTGGTGTTCGAAGTAGGCACGTGCGCAAATGTAGGCTAGGTCAAGGAGAAATTCTGCTACACATATGACTGTCTTAAAAAAGCCATGTGGCGGGTGAACTACCCCTAGGGATGGGGGTGTGGAGGGTTCGGCACGTAAAAATAATCGAAAATAGTGTAGTATCCATAGGTTTTGAGGTCGCTGAGATGAACAGTGATACTCCAGATGTCGTTTAAATCCAAGTTCAGCCGCATCAGCCAGGGGGTGAGAAGGGTGAAAAAAAAGAAAATATCTAAAATAACCGAGATTACGGATGATGTGTGTATGTTCAAGCATAACTCTCAACCAAATATAGTGCGCATATAGCTTACTATCTAAAAAATTACTCTGGGGTCAGAACTCCCCTATCACCGTGACACTCTGGATACCGTCCAAGCCACAATTCAGGTCCAGTCGGACTGGAGGTTGAGAAGGGGTGAAAAGGAATGTCCAAGTTGGCCGAGATTATGGATGTATGTGTTATATCCTAGCATAACTGCCAACTAAACTTGGTGAACGCATGATTTACTATACTATCTGGAAAAAAATGATGTGTGTTAAGACAACCCTAGCACCCCTAGCGGAGGGGATGGCATTAAAAATAATCGAAAACGATGAATACTACTGTCGAATCCATAGTTTTCGGGGGGTCGCTTAGATGAATACTGACATACCGGATGCCTTTAATTTGAAGGCCGTCTCCCATCGGCAAGTGGGAGGTGAGAAGGTGTGATAAAGAAAGTGTGTGTATGCGAGTATTTTCCAGAACACCTCTCAACTTAGACTTGAAATTATAAATCTTAAACTAAAAAATAGTTCTTAAAATATCAGTCAACGCCACAACAAAGAAATTACAAAATGTAACTTCAAACATAATTAACAGCTAATAAAATACCTAAAAGTAAAGTCCCCGGGCAGCGCGGGGTTTTATAGCTAGGGACATATATTTCTCCGCAGCGTTAAACCAGAGTTCACCGTTTCTTCAGTGAAGATTGATGGATTTTAATTAAAGTATTAAATTAATGTATTTCGATTTAGAATATGTCTATCGTTTCCTTTCATTACTGGACCCCTCAGCAAAAAAAAACAAAAAAACAAAAACAGGGTGTCCCAAGAAATGTATCCAAATAGCTTTCAAGGTCAGGTGGTGTAATAGTCAGTAACACGCGCATCCGCCGTTCTGCGGTGCAATCGAAGCACATCGCGTGCGGTAAAACTCGTATATCTCAAGACCGCGAAGTGACAACACGTATCATAAAGTATCAGCCAATGAGATGTATCGATATCTGTGATAAAACCAGAGTACGTGCGAGAAAAAATTGTTAAATAGTTGAGAAGTTTTTTAACATTTCCAAAATATCTCAATATTTTCATTTAAGGAAGGTCCAAACCTACCGCAAACGGAAACAAGCACACATAATGTTTCTCAAGGACAATCGAACAAACCTAAGCTATTCGAAGTTGGGCGTAATAGATCGAAAGAAGAAAGGCACGTGCCACTGCTGTCGTCTAGTCTATGGAGATGGACAGTCCCGAAAGCACAAAGCAACATGTGGTCAAGTAGCTGGAGATCGGAAATAGTGTGATTTCACAACATTCAAAAGAGGAGAGCCCAGTCTCTCTAAACCTAAATTCTGCGCATACACTGCTTCCTAATACTCACCGAACGCCAATCCGATATATTCTACTCTCAAAGGACCTGCTGCCGTGCCCTCTCCACAGCCCCCACATTTTGTTAATGATGTCCAGAGCCAAAACGCAAGGCCTTGCAGGCCTTCAAACAGTTCCACATCCCAAACCTGTTGTGGAATGTGATACTCAGATACCACTTACTGTATATTCGCCAGACTGAGACATAATTTAATTTAATTCTTTTATATTTGAGTTAAATTGCTTTTGTGTATTCTTTGTCTTAGGCAGCCTCCGAGTGGAGGAAGATTTTGAAAGAAAAACACTGCTTTATCTAAGACAGAGCTTATTTGATTGATCTCTTCGTGATCATTTCTTGTTGATCTTACAATAACAGGCATCTCCAAAGGTCGCTATATGTCAGCACGATCAATTTGAAATTTAATGAAGCTGAACAATGTCTCTCCGCCACGGCTAAGTGCTTGGCTGTAATAAAGATTATAGTAGAATATAAAGCCATTCTCATCACATCTCTGATCAATTAGTAATTAGCAAAATGTACTATGCCTACATTGTCTTCCTGTGCGTCGTACTAATGAACATCGCGGTAAGTAACAATCAGCTTTACTATGAACTAGAACTTAAAATTCTCACCATCTGATGGTGCAGATGAGGATGAAGTAGTCAGGGTCAACAGCAACAAGGATAGGATAGTGCTAATAGCAATTTCAATGCGAGAGTTGAAAACAGAACTGAAGGATACGAAAGGGTGATTGGTAAATCTGGGTAAGATATGGAAGTTAAAAGGAATGGGAAGCATTTACTGGACTTCTGTGCTAGTATGCGTTTAGCAGTTACTAATACATACTTCATGCATAAGGCTATTCACCGCTACACATGGGAAGGTAGGAGTACCAGATCAATAGTAGACTAATCTTAACCGACTTGAAATTCAGGAAATCTGTTAGAAATGTAGGAGTTTTCCGCAGATTTTTCGATGATACAGGCCCCTATCTGATCTGTAATGAACTGTATCTCTAGGCCTAGGATAGAGGAAGTGAAATCTGTCTGCAAACGAATAACGGTAGAAAATATCAAGGACGAGGAAATGAGACAGAAGTACATGGATATGATTAGTAAGAAGTTCCGAACAGTGGACAGTAAACAGATTCAGGACATAGAGAGAGAATGGATGACATATAGAGATGCTGTTGTAGAAACAGCAAGAGAATGTCTAGGAATAACTGTGTGTAAAGATGGGAAAAATCGAACATCATGGTGGAATGATGAAGTGAGAGCAGCTTGTAAACGCAAAAAGAAGGCGTATCAGAAATGGCTCCAAACAAGATGAAAGAAACAGAGCGAAACAAATAGTTGTGCAATCCAAAAAGAAGTCTTGGGATGATTTTGGTAATAACCTAGAAAGGCTTAGTCAAGCAGCAGGGAAACCTTTCTGGAGAGTAAAAAAAGAGGAAGGGAGGCAAAAAGGAAATGAATAGTGTTTTGGGTAATTCAGGTGAACTCATAATAGATCCCAGGAAATCACTGCACAGGTGGAAGGAAGATTTTGAAAATCTTCTCATCGTAAAAGGAAATCTTCCTGGTGACGTCGCGAACAATCGAGCTCATGGGGAGGAGATAAATGATGTTGGTGAAATTACACTTGAAAAAGTGCAAAGGATGGTAAATAGACTCCATTATCATAAAGGAGCAGTAATAGATGAAATTAAACCTAAAATTATGAAGTATAGTGGGAAGGCCGGGATGAAATAGCTTCATAGAGTAATAAGATTAGCATGGAGTGCTGGTACGGTACCTTCAGATTGGACAAAACCTATCTATAAGTGTTGTGTAATACCATTGCACGCAGGAACATGTTTTAAGGAAATCGCACAATTGGTCTGCACTGGATTTAATGTTAAAACACTTCTTTATACAGCTTACATCACATCATAGCTACTTTACAAAAACAAAGCGGCCATTACTACATTCGATTGGTTTTTCCTAAGTGTCCAGCAGGTGTAACTACCAGCAAATGGCCGACAGTGTCGACAGCAAAGTCTGACGTAACACACTCCCACCTTGAGTAGCAGAAGGCTACTCAACAATACCAACAAATAAAAACCTACAGCTTACAAGTCTAATCCACCAGGAACTCTCACCACTGACCACTTCGAGTAACAAATGGATCACCACTGTTGTCCTTTAGTACACCTGAAGAATCAAAGTTACTAGAGAGCACAATAGGGTCATCAGAAGACACTTCCAAGGGATAAATCCTTTGTATTGGACGTAATAACTCGCCCTGACCCTGAGTTTCACTGTTCTGACGACAGCATCCTTACCTGGTATAACTATGTATCCCAATGGCCAGTCCATACGCTTGAGATTGTCACACCCTATCAACGCAGCGTCCCCCACAGCTATAATATGGGTGCCCTCTCTTTCACCATGTAACACCAACTGCCCCAAATATTCACTTCTGAAACTTTTTTCAAATCCCTTTTCAAAGTTTGTCGGTACCTGTACCTCCTTCTGAGGCTCTGTGTGTCTATCATATCGAGATCAGGAACACCAATCTCCCTTATATCTTGCAGGAATAAAGAAGGGGAGAGATCCTTCTTCCATGATATAAGTCAAAGGTCGAGAATTCATCAAGCTCTCACAGTCACATAACGTATTCACCATCTCCTCGTAAGTAAGACATGACCTACCCAAAATCTTCTTCAATAAATCTTTGAAAAAGCGTATCAAGCGCTCCCACCATCCACCCCACCAAGGAGGGATTAAAACGCCATTCAATGCACCTAGCAGTGCTGTACTTAGATATATCCTCCCAGTTCAGAGTGTTCGAAGCAAATTAGAAGCCCCGGAGAAGGTCGTCCCATTGTCACTGTAGATAACAGAACATCTTCCTCTGCGAGCCACAAAACGACGGAGTGCTTGCAAGAATGATTCTGTCGAGACTGAATGATATCAATTCCAGATGGACAGCTCTAAACACTGCCCAAGTAAAGAGGCACACCCACATTTTAATTCCACCTTGTAGATATAAAGGCCCGGTTAAGTCCAGTCCAACAATCTCGAACACGGCAGCATCCCGTACTCGATGGGATGGAAGTGGAGGTGAAATAACTTCAAGATGTCTTTCATTGTGTCTCTTGCATATGACCCACTTGAACAAAACTGACCTGATATCTTTCCGACCGTTTACAATCCAATAGCGTTCCCTGAGGTTATTTAGCAGCATTTTAAATCCTACGTGTCCTTGTATTTTGTGTTCCATCATGATTAACCTCTTCACTACCTCGTGTTGTGATGGAAGTACTGCAGGCTGACAAAAGTCTTCATGGTCATCTCGGTAGGTGATCTTAGTTTTCAGCCTAATTATTCCTTCATGGTCTTGAAATACTCTGAGCGTTCGCAGTCTGTCGTCCTTCAACCCAGAAAAGGAGTCCTCTTGAATAAACCGAACAACTCTTCTCTCTGCAGTGGCATACTCTTCCACAGTTAATTCACTTCTCTGACGCAGACTTGTAGGTAAACGGCTTTTACGTATAAACGTTAGCAACCACACCAACATGCGGATAATTCTTACAAAATTAGAGAAGTATTTGAAATACCAGTCCTTTTGATTCCCGAAACCAAACAGTTAACATTCACAACAGCTGGAGATCTAACCTTTTCCATGTTGATCTCATCTTCTTTGGGATCTTCATTGCGAGCAAACCCTCCCACCATCTAGCAGCAACTAATTGTTTAGTTATGTAGCCCCTGGAAGGTAAATCTGCAGAGGTAAGTTCCTCTGGGACATACTTCCAAGATTCTGAGTAAGTGATGTTCCTAATTTCATCAGCTCGATTTCTGACAAAGACTGTCCACTTGTCTCTCCTGGTAATCCATGCAAATACTGTAGTAGAATCGCTCCAGAACAAAGTCTTCGCATTTTTCCAACCTAATCCGTCCAGAACTGACTTCGCAAGCCTTTCTCCTATAGTTGCAGCCATAAGCTTCAAACGAGGCATATAAATCTTCTTTATAGGAGAGACTCGTGTCTTGGCAGCCAACAGATGAAGCTGAACATTGTCGCTTGTCTCTACCCTGAGGAACAATAATGCTGCATATGCCTTTTGACTGGCTTCACAAAAGGTGTGTAAAGAACATTCCTCTATACTCACAGGTTTCTGTACCCATCGGGGATGCCAGTTTATCCTAATTGAGGGAGTTCTTCATACCACAACAGAAATTCTTTCTTGATAGAATCGTCTTCTGTATCCCAATCAGGTTCCATCCTCCACATTTTCTGCAGGAGCAATTTAGGACACAACATAACAGGACAACTAAAACATATAGGATCAAACACTTTGTTAGAGATTGACAGGATTGTTCTCTTGGCAATGGTGTCAAAATGGAAATCTCTAGTCCAACTCATGTTAACTTTTTTGAGTTCATCACTTTTTCGATTCCACAACAAACCCAGTACTGCAGAATAAGAGTTATCATGAGCACACTGACACTTTTCACTTGATCATTCCCAAACCCTAAAATCGAATTTAGCCTTTGCCATGACTTTGACCGATTCTGACATGAATGCATTGAGTTCAGTTTCAGTGTCCACACTAGAAACAATATTATCAACAAAAATTGTACAGTAACTTTACTTTAAGGGAATGATTTGAATCCTCTTCTCTCAATAAGTGGTGTTCGATTACGGATCCTAAGAGGAAGGGACTACACTTTACACCATAACCACTCTTGCATGACGGAATACCCTAACCTCCAGTTTTTCATAACAGTTCCACTATCAAAAAAAGAGAAAGTTCCTGTCTTCAGGGTGGATACCAATCTGTAAAAATGCTCGTTTAATATTAGCAACCACTTCTATCTTCTTTTCTCTAAATCTTAACAGCGCATTTGGAACGAGTTCAATCAGATTTGAACCAGTTTCTAGGCATTGATATAAAGATGGAGAACTGCCTAGTTTTGTCCTAGCATCAAAAACAGGTCTGATTCTTGTAGTTGCACTGTTTTCCTTTAGAACTGGTCTATGCGGTAAGTAGTGACAACAATGAGCACGTTCAGATTCATGTACTTCTTCTATAATTCCCCCAGCCAACCAATCTTCAGACACTGCATTGTAATCTCGAAAAAGGTCTTCAGATAATTTCTTCCTCATCGAACCCAGCCTTCTTTCAACAATATTCAGATTTGATGGCAAGACGGGATTCCCCTCAGTCCAGGGTAGCCGAACTTGATATCGACCTCCTTCAATGCGATGAACACTTTGGAGAAAATGATCGTTCGCTGCATTTTCTCGTTCCGTCTTCGTAACTTTCTCTACAGGATCCGAAATGCCTATTACATCCAACCTCCACAAATCAGTAATACTTGCCTTTTTAATAAACATTGAAGTTACAAGCAAGCCTTCATTTTCTTCACTTCTCTGGGTATTAGTAACCTTCCCCATCAAAGTCCAGTCTAACAATGTCTCTACTGCAACTAAAGCACACGACAGCAATTCTCTTCTTCCTGTTAGAAGTTTGCCAGCCATCAAAATCAAATCAAAATCTCTTTATATGCAAATGAGGTGTCTACATCGGTGGCAAATGGTACACTAAAATACAGTATGTGGGATTACTTCAAATCATACTATGCAACTGGTATAAGATTAAAATTTACATTGCATTTATTTACTTATTTTTTTCCATTTTGGAACCTAAGTAGCATAACGACCTGCTGCGTCTTAACCAGAGCCCCTTTTGCCACCACTTTTCAGAGTTCATGAAGGGCCTTCACAGCTACCGTAGCGGTCCCAAGGACCTCGAAGTCCCCACTGTACTTCACCCCTACAGGCAGTCCCCTACTTCGGCTGTCCAAACTCCATAGACCAGGGGATGGAATTAATTTATTCACACACATTTTTATTTACAATAACCTGCACTGGTCGAATGCCCTCTAACATTTCATTTATTTTCTCTGTTGCTGTTTATTCTCTTCTTGAATATCTGTACAGATTTTGGAAAAGGATCAAACACTACCCCCTGGTAAACTGTTCCACTCCTTCACGCCCTTCTCAATGAATGAAAATTTACCCCAATCGCTTCGGCTAAAATTCCTTCTAATTTTGCACTTGTGGTCAGTTCTGCCGATATACTTATTTTCCAACTGAAGCCTCTCACGGATTTCTCCCCATGCTTGTTCTCCTGTATAGACTCTATATAATCCTATAAGTCTAGTTTTCTCCCTTCTCTCACTTAAAGTTTCCCACCCAAGTTCCTCTAACATTTCTGATACACTACTTTTTCTCCTGAAATTCCCTGTTACAAATCTTCCTGCTTTCCTCTGCACACTATCTATTTCTTTTATTAGGTATTCTTGGTGAGGATCCCAAACACTGTTTGCATATTCCAATAATAGGCGAACCATACTTAAGTAACGTTTTTTCTTTTAATTCTTTGTTGCATCCTTTGAGTAGCCTCATTATGACATGTAACGATCTGTATGCTTTCCCAACAATGTCATCAACATGGGCCTTCCAGTGCAAATTACTTTCAAATCTCACACCTAAGTATCTGGACTTGCCATCTTTTGGGATAACTACCTCATCCAAAGTATATTCAAATTCAGTTTTAAATCTCCTGTTTGTAAATATTATAACAGTTGATTTGCCTCCATTAACCTTCATATTATTTTCTTCAACCCATTGTTGGATACTCTCAAGGTCCCTTTGTAATTCTGAGCAATCCTCAATGTTATTTATTTCCCTATAAACAATTATGTCATCTGAATACAATCTTAGTGTTGATGTTATATTGTTCCCTAAATCATTGGCGTATATTAAGAAAAGTAACGGACCGATTATACTACCCTGTGCAATCCCCTTCCAAACTTTCTCTTCCTGTGATATATTATTTCCTACTTTGACTTTCTGAACCCTTGAATTTAAAAATGTTCTTATCCAACATATAGCCCTTACGTCCAATCCTATTCCCTCAAATTTCTTTAATAATATTCCATTTTCTACTCTATCAAAGACTTTGGAAAGATCTATGGCTATGCAATCTAACTGGGCTCCTGAATCCAACTGATCTGATCATGTCCTGTTGAAACCCCACCAGTTGTGCCTCACAAAAACATTTCTTTCTAAATCCATACTGGCACCTCATGAACCAATTTTTATCATCAAATATCCCTCTGATGTACTTCGCTATTCAACTCTATACTGGTAAGGCTGATTGGTCTGTAGTTCCCTGGTTCCTTTTTATCACCCTTTCCTTTATAAATTGGTATTCTTATAGATTTCTTCCATTCCTTTGGTATTATACTATTATTTATGACATATTCAAAGAGAAATTTTAAATAAGGCACTATGTACCACCCCATTCTCTTTAATACCTCCCTAGTAATTTTATCACTTCCTGCTGCTTTTCCTTGCCGAAGCAGTTGGATTTCTCTGAAAATATCTTCATTTGTGAATGCGAAGCTTCTTGTTTCCCTATGTGTCTCTATCTTCTGTTACGGTTTCCAATTCCTGACAATCTTCTGCTGAACCTCTGAATTCCCTACTAAATAGATTTGCTTTCTCAGTATCTGTTAAATAGTGTTCACCCCTTCTCCCACCATTGTAGGAATTTGGATTCCTTTTCCTTTTTGATTCCTAATATATGAATACAGCTTTTTCCATTTCTCTTTGTGGTCATTACCCTCTTGAAGTATGCCTTTCATATACCGGTAATTCTCTTTGCTTCCATTTTCACTCTATTCAGTTCCCTCATTAGCTGTTTTCTATTTTCTCTATTCTCCCTACCCGCTTTGATTTTCCTGTTTACTATTCTACATTTTCTTTTTAATTTTCTTATTTCCCTTGTATAATAAACAGGGTCTGAAGTCATTTTACCCTTCTTAACAGGTACAAATCTCTTCTCTCCTTCCCAAATGATTCCTACAAATTTAGCCCAAAGTGTATCCACATTACTCCCTTCACTTATCCAACAACTGAATTGTGATTTAAGGTAAGTCCCAAATTCATCAACGTTAGTTTTTCTGTATAATTTCTTGTCTTGTGTGACCCTCTTATTAAGCATTTTTGGTACGAGTCCTACATCCATTATTACAGCCTTATGGTCACCTATTCCTTCAATTACCTCAGTTTTATCAACAATTTCCCATGGGAATACATCTAGCAAGTTATTGAGACTAGTCGATTCTTGTACTACTTGTGTAAATCCTCCCTCCCAAATTAACTTATTTGCCAGTTTCTGTTCATGGGCTTCACTTGCAGCTCCATTCCATTCAACTTCAGCAAGTTTAGATCTCCCCCAATTATTACCATATCATTATTATTGTTTTTATGAGTATAATCTATTATTTTCTCAAATATTTCCATCTCTCTCTCCTCTTTTCCAGGCCTATATGTTCCTATAATTCCCACCTCCTTCATATTATCACAAATTAATTTTATCCCTAATATTTCATCCCTTTCATCGGTAAACCATTCATGTGAACAATAAGTTTCCTTCACCAGAATAAACACCTCGCTCCCGTTTTATCTTCTCGGTCTCTACGATAGACTGTATACCCTTCTGGAGATACTTCTCTATTATCCACCCCTTCTCTCAACCACGATTCCATTCCTATCACCACATCAATCTCATAAGATTCCATCTATGTACCGAATTTTAATTGTTTATTTACTACACTCTGACAATTTACCAAGAGCAATCTCAGACCCACTTCCTCCCTAAAACTTGTCTGTTGCAATTGGGTAACATTTGATTCATGAGTTGAGAAATTCCCTGGCACCAAGATCCTTGTACATAGATCTTGATGGATCTGGGTTTTCTGGCAAGTTTCCCTGTATGTGCCAGTTCAGTGGTATGGGTTTTCTTAATTGCAGATCTCTGTTGATAAATGTAGCAATTTGTCTACAGAGAGTTGCTGTTCCATTACCATTCAGATCTAACTCATGCCTAGTGAACATTTGCCTGCCAAGGCCTAAAGTATCTACTACATAGACATTTCTAAAACTCTTACATAATCTCTTGATTTTTATATTTACATCATGTACTGCTTTGTTTACACATGAGTCCTCTAAAAGACATACCTGGGTGGCACATTAACTACAATTACTTTCGAGTCAGGTAGTTTGGAAATCTTACCTGTGAGGGTCGCAATTAGCTCCTCGCCTTCATTTGCAGCTATGTCATTTTTACCACTCTCAATCACCACATAATTGTCCTTCTCTAACACAGGATCACAACTTGAAAGGACGTCTTCAGTTTTGGCACCTGGTTGTATTAGTCCTAAAACCTCAGTTTCTGGATTCTGCAGCTCATCCTTGATGCCTTCTACCATACTCCGCCCTTGACTGTCTGCATAGACAGTAGCGTAGCCAGGATTTCAGTTTGGGGGGGGCCCATTCATCCAGAATTTTATTTTGATAGGTATCCAAACTTCCATAGTTTAGGTGGTGTAGAATACCGAAAAAGGAAATGAGTGTCCTTGGATCCAAGTAAGAGTGGTGGATTCGTGCGGATTCCGGAAGCTAATAGTAATTTCCTTCTTCTTCTTCCCCACTTTTCCCACATCTGTGGGGTCGCGGGTGCGAAATGTGTCGCACATGTGGATTTGGCCCTGTTTTACGGCCGGATGTCCTTCCCGACGCCAACCCTATATAGAGGGATGTAATCAGTGTTGTGTGTTTATTTGGTGGTTGGTAATGCAGTATACTGTCTGAATATGAATATGTTGGGACAAACACCCAGTCCCAAGCCAGAAGAATAATTCAGACGCGATTAAAATCCCCGACCCAGCCGGGAATCGAACCCGGAACCGTCTGAACCGAAGGCCTCAACACTGATCATTCAGCCAATGAGTCGGACTCCGGAAGCTAATATTAATGCACATTATACATAAAATGCTCAATAAAAGAACTTTCGTTAAAACTCCTGGGGTGTCTGGACTCCTTGGACGACAACCCTGTCCCCCGGCTACCTCTGTTACTCCCACCCCAACATAACTGCAGCATTTCATATATTCCGCGTAGAAGTGAAATGAATGCAAGAATAAACACTTTGAGTAAGGATGCAATATTCTGGTTTAGAACAAATACGGTAATGTTATAATAATAATGGTCATGTGATAAGCAATAAAGAAGTGACATTTTATACAAATAATGCGGCAAAGATACACACACAAACACACACGCGCAAAGCGCGCGTCGAATACAGGTTTCTCGTCCTTCTTGTCCATGGCTAGATGATGAAGGCAAGAGAATGATGGCCCACCGTGACTCGTTATTTCGACATTATAAACAAACCCTAGATCACAGACTTCGAATCTAACCGCGTCTTAAGAAATCCCACAAAGCAGTTAATCAGAAATTTAAAAAATGCATATATTTTCGGATTTCAGCTAACGACTTAAATTCTAATCGCGCATGGGACCAACTTAGAGCTCTGGGAATAGGAAAACATCAACAGAGACAGACAACTCCTGACATTCCACTTGACGAACTGAACGATTACTTTAGTAGAATAAATATTCAACCTACCCAAATTAACTGCCCCGACTCACCGCCCTCCCCTCCAGCCAATCCGCCATTCACATTTCACAGTGTCACAGAAAATCAGGTTAAAAGGCTTTGTACTCGATTAAATCAAAGACTACAGGTGTATATGATATTCCTATTACTTTTGTACATAACATTATGAGTAACCGTCAACAGCGTGTAACAGTAAACGACAAGGCCTCTAAATGGAAAATGAAACTTAGTGTTGCCCCACAGGGCAGTATTCTACGGCCCCTAAGTTTCTGTATTTATATCAATGACATACCATCTGTGACAGGAAATAACACACATGACCTCTGTGCTGACGATCTTTAAATAGGCTATATCGACACTGCAAGACAAGATATTAACATGGACCTCCGACGACTCAGTGTATATGCACAACGAAGCTCTCTTATACTAAACTACAAAAAAAACTCAAACAATTATAAAAGGATCACGAAAATTACTGAGCTTCTCAAACAATGTCGCAATCCCGCCTATCCTACTGAATGATAACATTATTCCCTACAGTAAAATGGTTAAAAATCCCGGCGTAATGATGAATGTAACAGTTGACTGGTCTGATCAAACGAAAGAAATACGTAAAAAGATTTTTGGAGTACTTCACCCTCTTAAACGACAGAGGAATTCATTTCCATTTGAGCTACAGGCCAAACTAATACAGACACTCATTCTCCCTATTCTTGATTATTGTGACGTTGTTTTAGTTGACATGACGAGAGAAGAAACACTTAAACTTCAACGAGCACTGAATTCCTGCCTGCGATTTATTTACAATATCGAGTACCGTACGATTTTCATATCACCCCATACTATCAGGCTGTCTCATGGCTGATGTCTGATAAACGTCGGCAGCTGCACACTTTAACGATGGTGATCAGAGTGGTAGCTGAATGTCAGCCAATGTATATTTCTTCTAAATTCGTCTTTTTATCATCATTTCACAACATTAATACACGTTCTAGATCCATTCTTTCTATTCCACTGCACCGCACAAATAAAATTATTAGATCATTTGTGGTGACTGTCGCCAGATTATGGAATTCCCTGCCAGTTCAGGTCAGAGAAACTAGCTTTTTTAAATCACGATTTAAGGTCACCTGCCGAGACTACCTGCTGAGGACAGCTGACTGAATGGTTGAAATATGAATGTGTGCGTTCCTGAGGAATAGCCATGTTTAAGAGTTTTTAATATTAATTAGTTCTAATATTAATTTACATACATACATTATCATTATAGACTGTTATGCCTTTCGGCGTTCAGTCTGCAAGACTCTGTGAATTTACTAAACGTCGCCACAATCCTCGATTTGCAACTAGTGTTGTGGCCTCATTTAGTTCTATACCTCTTATCTTTAAATCGTTAGAAACCGAGTCTAACTATCGTCGTCTTGGTCTACCTCTTCTTCTTTTACCCTCCATAGCAGAGTCCATTATTCTCCTAGGTAACCTATCCTCCTCCATTCGGCTCACATGACCCCACCACCGAATATTTAGTAAGTAATTTGTTTAAATATATTTTAAATTCTATTAATTTATGTAGTTTTAACTATTTTAAGAGTCTCAGTATTTTATTTAAGATTTTTGATTAGTGTGTGGTTAAGTGTACAAGAGGGCCTGGAGCCCTAACTTCGCCACTGTACTGAAGGCACTAATAAACAGACAAATAAATAAATAAATAAATAAATAAATAAATAAATAAATAAATAAATAAATAAATAAATAAATAAATAAATAAATAATGTAAAGCGTATGGGTATAGATATTTTGTTAGTTGGTAAAGAAAAATACACGTTACAACAAATGCTATGTAGGGTTTACCTTGTCCTGTTAGTTTCCAACGCGGTTAGGGCCACGCAGCTGTGAGCTTGCATCCGGGAGATAGTGGATTCGAACCCCACTGTCGGCAGCCCTGAAAATGTTTTCCCGTGGTTTCCCCATTTTCACACCAAGCAAATGCTGGGGCCGTACCTTAATTAAGGCCACGGCCGCTTCCTTCCCACTCCTAGGCATTTCCTATCCTGACGTCGCCATAAGACCTATCTGTGTCGGTGTGACGTAAAGTAAATTGTTAATTACTTTTCCACGCAAGTCTGGAATACAGAATATAGTAGTATAAAGTTAGAGTTTCGTGACGCTAATATTCGTATCTATAATTTTTATTAACGTGCCAGAAATCAACGACACTGAGCTGTTGCCATTTCAACACCGTTTTAAGGGTTACCTATCCAATCCGGGATTTGAACCTGCGAACTCAGACACAGAAGGACAGCGACTCAACCAACTGAGCCACATGAAAAGGAGGCGTTTGTGATTATTGTTATAAATAGATGCAGCTAGTATTTTTTTACAAAGGTTTTATGAGGAGCATTTATTAAGGCGTACGTTTTCTTACTGTCCTAAACGCACGAGGCCGGATAGAAGAACTAGCTGGAAGCTAAGGAACCTTGCAGGGGTGTCGCTTCCTTCTCTGTTCACTTTTCCAAATTAAACTCCATGACGTAACAGCCCCGAAGCGCCATCGCCTACCAAGCGACGGCTGTTCAGCCCGGAGGCCTGCAGATTACGAGGTGTTGTGTGGTCAGCACGACGAATCCTCTCCGCCGTTATTCCTGGCTTTCTAGACCGGGGCCGCCATCTCACCGTTAGATAGCTCCTCAATTATAAACACGTGGGCTGAGTGTACCTCGAACCAGCCCTCAGATCCAGGTAAAAGTCCCTGACCTGGCTGGGAATAGAATCCGGGGCCTCCGGTAAGAGGCAGGCACGCTACCCGTACACTGTGGGGCCGGCTGGTACTTTTAGGTCTCCTTATTTTCGAATTTGACTTAAGACATCCTGCATTCGATTCCCGGCACTGACAGAGTTAAGAAAGGCATGGGATGGGAAGGATACAGCCTTGTTTTTGGGTGCAGTAGAGTTTTCCTTGAGTCTCTCGTAATCGAAATATATACGGCCTGGAAGGTAGTCACCTTCACGGGGTGTAGTACCAAAGTGGTTCCTTTTTTTTTTAAGAAGACAAATTAAATGAAGATTCTAGTTCCTCACAAACGAAGAACGATATTATCAATAATGCAGCCGGTTTATGTTAAAAGTACAAAAGCTATGATTGTACATGGTAACAATCAAAACCAACAATATCTACTGAAGATCCGTCACCGCACTCGGTAGGACCGGCTTTCTTTTCATATTCACCGGGCGAGTTGGCCGTGCAGTTAGGGGCGCACAGCTGTGTGCTTGCATCCGGGAGATAGTGGGTTCAAACACCTCTGTCGGCAGCCCTAAATATGGTTTTCTGTGGTTTCCCATTTTCACACCAGGAAAATGCTGGGGCTGTGCCTTAATAAAGGCCACGGCCGCTTCTTCCCACTCTCAGCCCTTTCCTTTCCCATCGTCGCCATTGAAGACCTACGGTGCGACGTAAAGCAAATTCTAAATAAAAAATAAAAAATCTTTTCACAACCCCTTCCAAGGGAAAATTGTATCCACACTACTGGCCTGGACTTACACCCACTGAAATTATTTTGTGGGTACGCCACTGCATCCACTCACCATTTAAGGTACAAGGTAAGTCCGAAGAATGGTTGGATACTCAAAATACACCACCATAAATGATGCGGTTCTGACTCAAAAGTATAAGGAAAGGTAAGGGACGGGATCTAGTTTTTAAGTAGAATCCGTATCAATAGAACGTAACTTCCCATTTTAAAAATGTTTCATGTATCGACTGCGATTCAAGCCTGGGCCGTCCTGATGAGAAGATAGAAGCATTGGAACTGAGTTATCATGCCCGCCAATTATAAAGTATTTACCCGCACTTTTGATGGTGCCATTTGAGGTTCCAATCAGTCCCCGGGCATTTGAAAAAGTATATAGGCCTACCTATCGAACTTAGGCACGCATCCGCGATTGTCTTGGCACTGTAAGAATTTTTTAAAAAATTTCATAACTTACCGAGGATGCACATAGTGTTGGCTTTTCAGTGACAAAACGGTCCCTCTTCAAAAAATGTTACTTATATGGCACAAAATGAGGAACTAACGTGCAGATCACAATCCTGTCACAGTCTTCCCAACGCTGCAACTCAAACACAGCACATCTCTCAACCACGGTACAACCCGAGGATCCCTAGGACATTGTTGTTTCCTGGAACCGATCTGCAAAAGCTGACACGATGTTGTAAGCTTGCAGCTGTTTCTGGACGTGGCCCCCGTTATCTCGGTGGTCACGTTCCGGCCCCCTACTGAGTAATCCCTTGCTAATTGGCCCTTTCTTCATGTCTTGACATTTGTTAATACACGGTTTCATTCCCAATACGGAGGCCTCTACAGGAAAATATCCTCGCGCATCACAATCCTAAGTGTCTTCCTTTCATTCAAGCAGTACAAGTATGGAGAATTATGTATGTCCCTATTGAGCCCTACTAATAGATTCTTGTCGCTACGTTAATTTAACATTTCGGCGTACGTTTTTAAGTTGTTCGTACCGTACGTAAAGCAACGGCTAATCCTCGCTCTAGTTTCAGGAAATATTTTTGGGGGGGGCCCGGCCCCCCTGGGCCCCCCCCCTGGCTACGCCAGTGTGCATAGAGGTGATTTTTTGGCGATCTTGACTTTCGGTTGGTTTTCTTCTTCTGTAGGTTACCTCCACTGGATTTAAAGGTATTCGGATAACTTGTTGTGTCTTCTTCTGGAACTTGTTACAATGATTGAAATCTATTTTCGCACTGCAAAGAGCTCATTCCCAGATTTAAGTTGCACATAGTTTCTCCCATATGTTTAACATTAGGCCTAAAATGGCAACGCGTCACTTCCGTCCACGACGATCTTTCTTCTCCAATGTCTTCTTTTTCTTCCAGTTTCTTTATTCCGTCCTTTAAGCTTTCATTTTCATGTTTCAGAGCGCATAAGTCTTCTTGTAGCACTCCTAAAATCTTAAGTATAGTTTCGTAAGTCTCTCTTTCTTGTTGTTCTACCTCACTATCAGTTTGTTTACACTCGGGACACAGCCACACACTTTCGTTAATATCAGTCCTATTTACAATATTTGCACAACGAAAATGGTACCAATCATCACACTTACGACACAGAATCCCATATTTAACTACTCTTCTGCATTTGCCATATTTTTCACTGCATCATACACCATTATCCACTACGGATATCACAGACTCATACACAGTAGTCGCCATCTTGGAAAAAATGCCCCAATAAGTATTTCTATAGGCCCCAAACTTTCCTCATTATCGGTGATATCTATCTTCAATTTCTTCAGCTCGTTCATCCATTCCCCTTCAGTGAAATGTGAAATGTCTCCACAGATAACTTCTTGGTCTAAAGCCTCAAAATTACACCGAAATTCAACGTTCAGGTCCTCTACACGCACCCTATATACTTCATGTTCATTCCGTTGTGTTGTCACACCACCAAAAAGGGAATGTGAGACGATTTCCTTTCATAGTGAAGTGTAACCCATCTTTAAAGCCATCTTTCGCAAAATGTATGACTTCCGGGAGCCCGTATCCACTAAAGCATGAACACATTCAGTCTTTCTATCAGATCTTACATTTACACGAAGCGTTTGTAATAACACCTTAGGCGAAGTGGAAACATTTGCCAATGTGACTTCCTGAGTTGCATTTTCTTCACTGTTGCTAACTTTGCATTTTCTTCACTGTTGCTAACTTCTTTGGGGACAACATGTTGTTTTTCTAACAACTGTCTGCACATTAAAACAAAATGCTTCCCACCACAAATCATACATTTTATGTTTTTCGCCTTACAAATTTAATGCCCTGACTTCAGACATATATAACAACGCCCCTTTTCCCTTAACTGTTTCTGTTTTTTTTTTCATTGACATTTTTCTAGAAGCAACCTGCACTGGTACGATGACCCTCACGAAACACACATTTGTCATCCTTACGTTGATTTGATGTTAATAGCCTCATAGCTGAAGGAATGTTGTCATCTGAATCCTTCCCCTTGTGCTTCAGTTTTTCTTTTGCCCCTTCACACTTTAAGTCAAACCCAGATGTAGCAAGATTTATTCTCTGTTCACTCTCCACCTCCGACTTCAGGAATTTCATTAACCCCTCCAGACGTTATTTCGCATTTATAGCAGAGGTAAATGGAATACTGAGTTGCCGAATTCTTAATAAGTCTTTGGAGAGGTAAGATTCAACAAGGGGAACTAACATAGAGGCACACTTGTCCGTTGTGACACCAAGTGATTTTAGTGATCTCAACTGTGTTTCCAACTGATCATAAAGTTGAGACAATGCAATTCTGGATTTGGATTGTGAGGCCTTGTGTACAACCAACCTCAACAGCTCAGGTACATAATCCTCCACAAGAAGATCTTCTTGGCCAAAACGAGTTTTTAGGATTTCAATTGCTTTGCTGTAATTTATTCGTGTTGGGGGAAACTCTCAATCACCTGCCAAGCACGTGATTCTTTTACTATTGCCTGTATTAAATATTGAAATTTATCCTTCACAACTATTTCGGGATCTTCATCTATTTTTGAGAACTGACTCCTGAATGGTAACTACTCGTTTAAATCCCCTCCAAAAGTGCGGAATTCTAACTTCGGCAACTTGAATTTCTTGGTTTGTTGGTTGCTAGACCTACTACCTACACTACCCGCTTCATATTCGGTTTGTTGAACCTATATTCCCGAAACACGCAATTTAAGGTCCAGATACTTTTTCTGATACTCGTCAGCGCCTTCTGTTTCCTTGTCAATATCAGCCTCGTCATCATCTAATAACAAATCGAGCACTTTCGAATCCAGTTTCATCAAAATCGCTATCTTACTTTCTAACAAGGTGGATAATGATTGAAGTTCCCTAATATTAACATTTTCCTCTTCAGTCAAATCACTAACCTGTTTAGTAATTTTCGTAAACGAAGTCTTTGTCACTCTCCTTTCTTCAGTAATCTACCGAGGTTTTCGCGCTCCATATTCCACGTGGGTACGATGATTCTTCCTTCTTCAAGTCGTAAATATCATGTCGCGGTCGCCACTAAATGTTGTGTAATACCATTACACGCAGGAACATGTTTTAAGGAAAACTTACAATTCGTCTGCACTGAATTTAATGTTAAGACACTTCTTTATACAGCTTAAATCATATCGTAGGTATTTTTAAAAAACATAGCGGCCATTACTACATTTAATTGTTGTTGTTTTTCTTAAGTGTCCAGCAGGTGGAACTGCCAGCAAATGGCCGACATTGTCTACAGCAAAGTCTGGCGTAACAATAAGCAAGGAAACAAGAAGAATTGCATCAACTATCCAGGTATCTCATTGATTAGTATACCAGGCAAAGTATTCACTGACATCTTGAAAGGAAAGGTGCGATCAGTGGTTGAGAGGAAGTTGTATGAAAACTAGTGTGGTTTCAGACCACAGATGGGCTGTCAGGACCAGATTTTCAGTATGCACAAGGTAATTGAAAAATGCTACGAGAGGAATAGACAGCTATGTTTATTTTTCTTAAATCTAGAGAAAGCATATGGCAGAGTACCTAGGAAAAAGATGTTTGCCATACTTGGGGACTATGGGATTAAGGGTAGGTTATTAAAACCAATCAAAGGCATTTATGTTGACAATTGGGCTGCAGTGAGAACTGATGGTAGGATGAATTCTTAGTTCAGGGTACTTACAGGGGTTTACCTCTGTTGTTCGTAGTTTACATGGATCATCTGCTGAAAGCTATAAAGGGACAGGGAGGTATTCAGTTAGGTGGAAATGTAGTAAGCAGTTTGGCCTATGTTCATGACTTGGTCTTAATGGCAGATTGTGCCGAAAGTCTGCAGTCTAATATCTTGGAACGTGAAAACAGGTGCAATGAGTATGGTATGAAAACTAGCCTTTACAAGACTAAATTGATGTCAGTAGGTAAGAAATCCAAGAGAAGTGAATGTCAGATTGGTGATACAAAGCTAGAACAGGTAAAGAATTTAGGTTGTGTGTTCTCTCAGGATAGTAGGTAGTAAGTGAGATTAATTCAAGGTGCAGTAAAGCAAATGCAGTGAGCTCGCAGTTGCAATCAACAGTATTCTGTAAAAAGGAGGTCAGCTCCCGGACGAAACTATCTTTACATCGGTCTGTTCTCAGACCAACTTCGCTTTACGGGAGGGAAATCTGGGTGTACTCAGAATATCTTATTCATAAGCTAGAAGGAACAGACATGAAAGTAGCGAGAATGATTGCTGGTACAAACAGGTGGGAACAATTGGCATGAGGTTACTCGGAATGAGAAGATAAAGGCTAAGTTAGGAATGAAGTCTATGGATGAAGTTGTGCGCATAAACCGGCTTCGGTGGTGTGGTCATGTGAGGCGAATGGAGGAGGATAGGTTACTAGGAGAATAATGGACTCCGTTGTGGGTACCTCGAAGTAGGGAAGTAGAAAAAGACCAGGGTGACGATTTGAAGATAAGGGTTATAGACCTAAACGTGGCAACAGAACTAGTTACAAACAGAGGATTGTGGCGGCGATTAGTAAATTGACAGAGGCTTGCAGACTGAACGCGGAAAGGCATATATGATGTACGTATGAACTAACACGTGTCAACCAGTGAACTCTAAACTTAATTCTGATCTGTCCAAGGTTTTAGTTTCTGGTTATGTAAAACTTAGGCTAGTTCTTGGAAATAATAATGTTATTGGCTTTAACTCCCACTAACTACTTTTTTCGGTTTCCGGAGGTTCTTTGAAGTTTAGTCTACCTTATTCTTACGGGACGTCTTACAAAAGACAAACAAGAACATAAACAAACCCATGACGCAACGCCCCATTATGTCCGGCCCCGTGGTGTAAGGGGCAACGCGTCCGCCTGTCACTCGGCGGCCCCTGGTTCGATTCCTTGCCGGGTCATGGGTTTTTGATTGTAAATGCTTAATATCCCTGGCCTGGGGACTGGGCGTTTGTGTCTGCCTTAACGTTCCTTTCCTCAAATGAACACTTTGCACTTCTGCCATTTGCAGAATACAAGCTGGTTCCTCACATATGGTGCAAGTAGGGTCAAAATATATTTCCAGGTCGACCCCCCGAACAAATAGCATTAAAAAAACGCCCCATAATGGTCTTGGCTTGCCACAATGACTGCCGACCACCCAGAGGGTGTGCAGATACTGAAGTGCCAGGTGGTCAATGTGATGATATCTTCAGTAGTACAGCGCAGCTTTTTTGACCAGGTCCACTGCCTCTCGTACGAGACACGCCAGGCTGAGTGAGTCTTTTTCCATCCCTTATTCGAGAATTTAAAAAATTCCTGGATTGGCTGGGAATTCAACTCGGATCTCTGGGTAAAGATATGCACGCTATCCCTACACCACGGGACTGGCTTCTTATGAAAGATCAGTTAGCAAAATTCAAATGATTCTTGAAAAATAAGTAAGTACTTTAAAAAGCCACAACCTTTTCCGCTTAGCCATGAGGTATGGAAGGTAAAAGCTTCTAGTATCCATTAATTAATTTCGTGTGGCTAATACTAGCCGATTGCAGCCCTTGTAAGGCAGACCCTCCGATGAGGGTGGCGGCATCTGCCATGTGTAGGTAACTGCGTGTTATTGTGGTGAAGGATAGTGTTATGTGTGGCGTGTGAGTTGCAGGGATGTTGGGGAAAGCACAAACACCCAGCCCCCGAGCCATTGGAATTAACCAATTAAGGTTAAAATGCCCGACCCGTCCGAGAATCGAACCCGGGACCCTCTAAACCGAAGGCCAGTACGCTGACCATTCAGCCAACGAGTCTCTAGTATCCGTAATATCGGTGCTATGTGGAATAGAGTGGCCACCAATGTCCTAGGACTTAGCCTGATACTGATTTCTCGTGAAGTTGAGTGAACCTCTGGACTTTGTGCTCGCCCCGTCCAAGAAGTGGAAATCTCGTTTCTAAAACGTTCGAGTTCCTGGCGAATAGTCGAACCCAAGTCCGAGTAAACCGAGTGTGCATGTACCGCATTGTTAGACAACCACTAAAATATTTACATATTGTAATAAGTTTGCTGATTTATCAGAAACTATGCGAAATAGGTTATACATTCAAAACATACATTCGTAGGGTAGACGCTCATAGGGATTTTTTTGTGTTTTGTTTTGGGGTGTACACTCACATATAGTAAATATCCACCCGCGGATTACTTCTCAAAAGTTCTGAACATTCTGTTTTGAGATGGTGTGTAATGACTGCGGCGTGAAATTTCCACCCGAAAAATTATTTGATGCCAAAGTGCATAAACCACTGAACAGGTGGTGGTGGTGGTGATTATTGTTTTAAGAGGAAGTACAACTAGGCAACCATCCTCTATTTAACACTAATCAGAGGGAAAATTGTAAGGGATCCGACACTTCGAAAAATGAAGATATCGGTCAAAGAAAGACAAGGGCCACGAAGTGCGTGAAACTGAAAGTCTCCCTAGGCCTCCATACGTAATACCGTCGGGGTCTGAAAAGAACAAGAGTTGACCAAGGGAGGTCGGATAGGATAGATGAAAGTGAGGAGCCTGGCACAAGTAAGTGGAAGCAATGCCAGGACTCAGCTAAGGGCCCCGTGGTTGCAGACCCAATAAAGTTCAGAGCCCCTGGGGCCCCTTTTAGTCGCCTCTTACGACAGGCAGGGGTTACCGTGGGTGTTATTCTACCGCCCCCACCCACAGGGGGGACCACGGAACAAAACACAGAATGAATCAGGCTGCTTTAGCGAAACCAGAAATTCCTGAGATAGACTGAAGATACTTTCTCTTTCCTAAACAATAAGCACTATCAATCATCAGTCTTCAGGTTCTTGGATCGAAGAGTTTTCAGCAGTATGATATGCAGACGCATTACTCATCTATTCTCAGTTTATTTTAGGATTTTAATTACGTTAAACGACAATAGAACGCTATTTGTTCCTAAGCACAAGTACCGTACCTTACACCTTTCAAAGTTGCACACTGGGTGAAAAAACTTAGGTTTGCGCAGGCTGCGTACGCTGTTTTGTTTTTCAGACCCTATTTTGAGCTCCCCAGTTTGGTCCCCTCGGGGAGTTTTGGGAATTTTCGACTTTTCTGTGGATCTTGAGTGTATCAGAATATCAGGTTTACTGGCACGAAGTTCTTTGGGTGCCAGGAAGTGTCACATATCGCTGGTCGGAAACAACGTTAACATGGTATATCAGCGTTAGAGGGATGGTAATGCTGATAAATAATTTGGAAGAAATAATTCGATACTTTGTACCGTTGTCATTTTAACAGCTGCTGAAAATATCCAATCAGATCGCTTCGCGGGCGAATTCAAATGGGATTTGCACGGCAAATTAATGTTTAGGCATATGGTGTATTTGAATGGGTGCTCGCAAAAACGGGCTAACCAACAAATTTGATGTGCTGCCATCAATTGCGGAAGGTTCAAAGTATCTTCTGTGAGTTGGGCTAACCTGAAGCAATCCTGTGTGATGAGATACAATGCTTAGAATTTTATGCCATTTTATTTAGGCCAGTTTTGTTATTGCAAAATCGGGCCAACAGACGTTTAAGGAGGAGGCAGTAAAGATGGCGTTGCTGTATTTGTAGGTTAGCTAACCTTATCCCCATGTATACTAGAGGCTGTGGGTGTTTCTTGTGTTTTTGTGTCAGATGAATGGAAAGATTTAGTAAAAAGAGCTAGAGTAAGAAAGCCATTTCAAGTAGTAAAAATGACAAGTGATAAGTTTGTGAGCACTCAACCTTTGCTAGAAAAATTAACCAAGAGAATGGTATCTGTAAATAAGCAAAGAGTACTAATTAGTAAAGTTTCAGGCAAACTATTTATGAAAGATGTACCACTTAAGTATTTTTTAAAAATATTTATATGGTATTGTTGAGGAATATGATTGTGTTGACCTTCACAAAAAGAACAGTAATGGTGGTCGGCCATCACTTGCAAGTGTTCAGCTGTCACCAAAGTACAGTGTTACAAGGCCAATAAAGCCAGCAAAGCTTAAGGACTTGCTTGAGCTACTGGAATGTGCCCCTACAATATATCACCAGTATTACAGAGAACTGACAGCTGGCAATGGCCAAGAGGTGACTGAGGAATCATTTACCAATGCATTAGAATATGACCCATATGGCTGATGATTGTCGCATGAGGGAAAGTTATGTCATATTTGAAAATAAGTCTGAAGCATCTGTATGTCTAAAAAACCCATGGCACTTATGCCCTTGGAAGGGCTCTGGCCTGCCCAGCGACCGCTACTCAGCCCGAAGGCCTGCGGATTACGAGGGGTCGTGTGGTCAGCGCGACGCACCCTCGCGGCCGATAATCTGGGTTTTCGAGACCGGGGCCGCCATCTCACCGTCAGATAGCTCCACAATTCTAATCACGTAGGCTGAGTGGACCTCGAATCAGCCCTCAGGTCGAGAGAAAAATCCCTGACCTGGCTGGAAATCGAACCCGGCGCCTCCGGGCGAGAGGCAGGCACGCTACCCCTTCACCACGGGGGCCGGCACCTTTATGTCCAGTTTACTGTATAAAACACCTTTTTTGTATTGTATGAACATAAAATAAAGTTTGTTTACTAATCTAAGGTAAACTATTGACTATAGCTAGGTCAACGCAGAAGTCAATTTTCTTCCATTTTTTATATTCCTATTTTTCCAAGCACTTTTCATTTTTAATACAGTTCCAATATATGGTATTGATAATTTAAAGGCACTACATCAATATAAAATAATGAAACAAATATTATTTTTATGGTATAATTTTTGTTTTTTGACATTTGCAAAAGTTGATTTATCTCTGTTCTGACAAAATGTTGGTTAGCCCGTTTTTGCGAGCACCCATTCATTTATACAAGTGAAATTTCAAGAAACAAAAAGTACAAGAAAGAGCAGGTCGTGGTGATTCCAAAAAGGTGCCACTTTCCATTACCGAACGGAACAGACTCTACAAGGAGGGAAAGAAAATTAAACGCGAAGATCCGCCCAGTCACTTTCGATAAAGCCTGCACTGGTATGTGTAGACATCGGTGTGAGTTGCAGAGATGATTCCATCTACTGAACCCTTGGTGGTAAAGGTCATGGGTTCAGTACATCGACATATCTGATCAGATGCTCCTCGCCTCCACCACGCATCGTCCGCATAAGTGTGCGAGTCACAGTCAGCAATATTCGCTTTAAGAATATGTTTACCAACTACGAGTTCCAGCTGGAGTGTGCGATCTCGTTGACATTTGGGCGATATATTTGCGTATGACACCTGACACTTCATCCTTGGATTTGACTAACCTTACTACAGAAAATCTCGAGTAGTCGTTGATTAGAGTCAGAAACTATCTGTTACCACTAGGTGTCGCCGTTTGCATAGGCCCACAAAGGTCCGAATGGATAATTCTCATCAGTTCGTATTCCCTTGGCATACCATCTGAAAATTTTGACTGAGCTAGTGTTTTTCTTGAATACAATTATTGCATATTACCTCCTCCGAACATGAAGATGCTCCAATTCCTGTGACCAATTGTTCACTAACTAACCGCTTAACCGCAGCCAGATCGCTTCGCCCCAATCGACGATGCCATAGATGCAGACATCCTTCTTTTCTTGCCGCCTTGGAGTCACAGTTTGAAGTCGGAATAAATTACCATTGCTTCTTGCGTCAGCAATGAATGATCTTGTGTACATTAAAAATTCCACATGAATTCTTCCCAAAAATGATACGATGGCCTTGTTCTGTTTTCCGTTTGACAGAAATCAAATGATAGTCCAGGTGTGAAATGTACAGAACGTTTTGCAGTTTTATTTCTTGGATTTTTCTTTGTGGTAGTTCATACAATGGTCCTTCTTCCACTCCGGCTGCCTGTATTAACGAGCCATCAGCAAGATAAACAGCAGACTTTACATCACGGATACTTGAGAAAAATTGTTGGTTGCTAGTCATGTGACTTGTTCCGGAATCAATCCATCATCCCTCGGGTCGAGTGTTATTTTGCTGATTTTGTATCTTGAATGACACATAACTCTGTTTACTTTCTACCTCGACCGACGATTTTACAGATTCTTCAGTACTTGACTTTGTTTGTTGGCTTTTTTTTAACCAATGACAATCCATCTTTAAATCGCCGGTTTTTTTTTTTGCAAAAATAACATATTCCTGTCTCTTTATAATTTTTATTTAACTTTTCATTCTTCGCATCTTTGTGCGATCCTTTTTTAATGACTAACCTTACTTGAGCCTGTTGCGGTTAACTGTAGTGCAGTTATCAAATCATCATTTCCCGACTCGCTTGCTTCAGCAAGATAAACAGCAGATTTTACATCACATATACTTGAGAAAAATTTTTGGTTGCTAGTCATGTGAGACTTGAGTATTTTTCCTGTTACATACTCCCCAATTAGATCTGTTTTGTCACGATTTTCAAGTGCCGTAACGAGTTCTGAGTATGTTTCCGGAAGACTCACTAATAACACCACGACGATTTCGTCATTCTCGAGAGGCTTACCTGACGAGAGCAGCAATCCGACCACTTCCATGATGCCATCAGTATGCTTGTTCATCGAGCCGCTACGATAGTGTATTCCATACAACTTACTACGTAAATACAGTCTGTTGCCAAACGTGGATCTCTCGTATTTCTTTGACAATGTTTTCCATGCATCGTACGCGTTTTCCAGGTGAGCAAAATGAATGAATTGGCTGTCCTCGCCTCATTTTTCGCATCTTTGTGCGATCCTTTTTTAATGACTAACCTTACTTGGGCCTGTTGCGGTTAACTGTAGTGCAGTTATCAAATCATCATTTCCCGACTCGCTTGCTTCAGCAAGATAAACGACAGATTTTACATCACGTATACTTCTCTATAGAGTGATAAATAAGTTACAAGATTGTGAGCAACTGCAACGTGACCTCGAAAATGTTGTGAGATGGACAGCAGGCAATGGTATGTTGATAAACGGGGTTAAAAGTCAGGTTGTGAGTTTCACAAATAGGAAAAGTCCTCTCATTTTTAATTACTGCATTGATGGGGTGAAAGTTCCTTTTGGGGATCATTGTAAGTATCTAGGTGTTAATATAAGGAAAGATCTTCATTGGGTTAATCACATAAATGGGATTGTAAATAAAGGGTACCGATCTCTGCACATGGTTATGAGGGTATTTAGGGGTTGTAGTAAGGATGTAAAGGAGAGGGCATATAAGTCTCTGGTAAGACCCCAACTAGAGTATGGTTCCAGTGTATGGGACCCTCACCAGGATTACCTGATTCAAGAACTGGAAAAAATCCAAAGAAAAGCAGCTCGATTTGTTCTGGATGATTTCCGACAAAAGAGTAGCGGTACAAAAATGTTGCAATGTTTGGGTTGGGAAGAATTGAGAGAGAGAAGAAGAGCTGCTCGACTAAGTGGTATGTTCCGAGTTGTCAGCGGAGAGATGGCGTGGAATGACATTAGTAGACGAATAAGTTTGAATGGCGTTTATAAAAGTAGGAAAGATCACAATATGAAGATAAAGTTGGAATTCAAGAGGACAAACTGGGGAAAATATTCATTTATAGGAAGGGGAGTTAGGGATTGGAATAACTTACCAAGGGAGATGTTCAATAAATTTCCAATTTCTTTGAAATCATTTCGGAAAAGGCTAGGAAAGCAACAGATAGGGAATCTGCCACCTGGGCGACTGCCCTAAATGCAGATCAGAATTGACTGATTGATCTAACGTAATGTACGCTATAGCTTTGTTACTTTTATTTTTCCAGTCATCATTTGCATTTTCGGGTTTTGGCTCAATGACAACTTCCCACTAATCGTAACGTACAAAAAAAGCTCGCATGTTTGTTTTCCAAAATACGTAACTGCCATCATTCAGCAATGGGATTTTTAACCTTTATACCGGTACTGTCTTGAGTCATATTGCACAATTACGGTACGTTTATGCAGATAAGTCGTAATCTACTCACGTAGTTCACGATTATGGGCGCATAACCTGATGAAAATGAAATAGAGGAATCACATATTTACTTCCAGCATAAAACAGACCGCTATTCTTCTTATTAAGTTTCAAAACATACACAAATAATACACATAAAACATAGAATTGTGTAGTTAAGTCCAGCGCCGCTGTATGACGTTGACGTAGTCAGGTGGTGGTGGTGGTGGTGGTGATTATTGTTTTAAGAGGAAGTACAACTAGGCAACCATCCTCTATATAACACTAATCAGAGGGAAAAATGGAAGGGATCCGACACTTCGAAAAATGAAGATATCGGCCAAAGGAAGACAAGGGCCGCGAATGGCGTGAAAATGAAAGACTCCCTAGCCCTCGCAAAGCTAATAGCGTCGGGGTCGGAAAAGAACAAGAGTTGACCAAGACAGGTCGGATAGGATAGATGAAAGTGAGGAGCCTGGCACAAGTAAGTAGAAGCAATGCCAGGACTCAACTAATGGCCCCGTGGTCGCCACCCCACGCTCCAAAGTTCAGAGCCCCTGGGGCTCCTTTTAGTCGCCTCTTACGACAGGCAGGGGATACCGTGTGACGTAGTCAAATGTGACGGCTACTTTTGACACCTACGAGAGAAGCGTTTTCTTCAACAACCCTGAAAGCTTTCTAAATAGCAGTACCTTAAAAATTCGGAATTAAGCTATCAAATAGCCTAACATAATATCAACCGGGCGAGTTGGCCGTGTGCGTAGAGGCGCGCGGCTGTGAGCTTGCATCCGGGAGATAGTAGGTTCGAACCCCACTATCGGCAGCCCTGAAGATGGTTTTCTGTGGTTTCCCATTTTCACACCAGGCAAATGCTGGGGCTGTACCTTAATTAAGGCCACGGCCGCTTCCTTCCAACTCCTAGGCCTTTCCTATCCCATCGTCGCCATAAGACCTATCTGTGTCGGTGCGACGTAAAGCCCCTAGCAAAAAAAAAAAACAAAAAACATAATATCAAACTGTATTCAGCTCAAGCCTATTGCAGATTTGCAAGTAATAGCTAAAATAATTTAAGATTTTCACACAGGCATAACCTATATTAGATAAAAGATCAAACACTGTGAACGGTTGATGAGTATTTAGGCGTACATAAATAGTATACTGTATACACATAATACTACACACAACAAAAAACACGGTAGCTTTATGAACTACGAATGGTTATTTTCAAAATGTCATATACTTATTATATTACTACAAGACGGATAGTCAAGGAAATCAATTAAATATAAAATAGAGAGGGATTTAGACATTAGTACATTTGATTAAATAAATTCTCCGTCTCCATGGCTGAATGGTCGGCGTCTTGATCTTCGGCCCTCCGAGTTAGATTCTTAGCTGGTTAGGGCGATTTTAATCGTAAAGGCTAATTTCCTTAGTTCGGGGACTGGGTGTTTGTGCTGTACCCAACAGTTCTGCGATTCATATGTCACACAACACACTATTCTCCAACACGTTTAACACACACTTTCCCATATACAGCAGACGCCGACCAAACTTACAAGGGCAGAACCTACAACTACACGAAATAATCCTTAAATAAATTAATGAATTAATCCTATGGATTAATTTCTAATAAAATTAAATTTAACTGTCGAAAGCGTTTCTCACAAATTAACACAGGTGTGATTTTGGAGAAAGAAATTGAAGGGTAGTGGCATTTAATTTCTTGTCATACAGCCAGTTTGTTGGCTGAAGTCTTAGCTTGCTGTCATTTACACTACTGGGTGGGTTTGAAAAGAGGGGTAGGAGGGAGGGTGCTTCAGGCTGCGTACGAACAACAAAAGAAAAGCATATATAAGGGGTGCTGGCTAGAAAAAATTAAACTCTACTTGGAGAGGGTGGGAATGGGGTACATGTGGGAAGTGGTTTGGAAGAAGATGGAAGTTAGGGGTCAGAGGGTGCTTTTAAGGAGGGTCAGAGATATTTAAAGACAGAAATTGATAGAAGAGTGTAGGAACAGAGGATCGCTTAGTGTTTTTTACAAAGTAATGGAAGTGCCAGTGTTAAATATTAGGAATATAGATAGGTTGAACAGAAGAGGATTACTATGGTGGCTGATGGGATTATACAAGAATAAGGGATGGACAAAGGGTAAGGAAAAGTCACTATGCGTATCATGTGGGGCATCAGGAAATGATCTACACTTAATAGGTAATCGTAAAGATACTGAAAAGGTAAGAAATAAACTTCTGAATACCAATAAACGGGAATTATTAGAAAAATGGATGAGAAAAAATGTTTAGGGTGGATTATTCAAGACTGGGAGAACGGGGAGGAATTAAATAGGTATTTAAGTGCGGTAAGGAGAGTTTATGAAATAAAGTCAAAAGAGGAAAAATCATGATGTTATTTGGGTTTGAAATAAGTTAAGCGACGGCGGTGAGGTTTTATTGTCGAGTCATGAATGTATAAGACTTGAAAGTGTAAAGGGCTACGAGTTTAAAATGAGAATGAATTAGAGGAGTGTGTAAGAGTGATGAGTAAAAGTTAGATGTAAGGATTTGTAGGAGATAGGTTTGTTAAGGACGGTTAAGTAAGAGAAGTATCGTTACAAATGTGTGTGAAGTGTGAGTGAAGGATTGTTAAGATAAGGGCAAAAAGTTAGAAGGTACAATTATATCTGATTGTTAAACCTGGAGACACATTGTAAATGTGGAAGTTTTGTGAAGTGTAATTAAGATGGGGAAAGTGGTAAAATATTTTAATTTTGGAAGGTTTAAGTGATAAGGATAGGACATGTTAATAATTATATGGCAAGAGATGGACGTACAATTGAAATAGTAATGCTAAGTAAGATAATGAAAGACATGACGCAACTGTTGACGCAGGAGTTAACTGTAATTTATCTGGAAGTAGGTCAGAGCATATATTACAGTAGGAACTGGTAAGTCAGTAGGTGATCAAGACGAAATTAAATAAGTATGAGGGCACATGCTCTGGTGATGACGAAATATTAAGTCAGCGGATCTGGAAAGCAGTGCTCTGCTGAGGACGGCAGGTCTTGAGTAAATAAGTGTGTGTAAGAGCTAAGGTAGATGTATAAGCGAGAGATGAATGGGTAGTGTTACTATAATGAGGGGTCGGACGTGTTGTACCTCACCAAGAGGGGACGGCACGGACGGCCAGTAGCTTTAGGAGTGGCACCCCACATGTGGTCTGGTCTCAGCCGGTGTGAGGGGTCACTAAATAACGTTAGGAGTTTAGAGTAAGCTAGTTATAGGGGTGGCGTTTACATGAGGCTTGGTTTCCGCTCATGTGAGTGACCACAGTGTAAACTTAGTATATTTTTATTTTTTTATTGTTGTTTTGTAGTAAGGGGATGGGGAGGGAACGTCATAAGAGGGAAAGATAGGGCGGTCCTATTCCAAATGTATTTGGTTAATGTTAATAGATCGAGATCGAGAAAGGAGAGAGTGAGGCAGGGTAAATGTGGAGCTGGGCTTCAGCACACAGGTAGCCTGTCGCTAAACAGAATGGTGAAGATCTTTACTTTGTCAACTGTATAGAGGGCCGGACGTGTCGTTCCAGGAAGGGTGGTTCCTTTATTCCTCATCAGGGTGACACAGCACGCCCGCTCAATAGTTATAGGGGTGGCATCTCACATGTGGATTGGTTTCCGCAAGTGTGAGGGGCACAAGAATTAAGTTAGGATATTTAGAGTTAAAGGGCTGGCGCTTACATGTGGCCCGGATTTCCGCACATGCGAGTGTCCACATAGTATAGGGGTGGCGCTTACATGTGGCCCGGTTTTCCGCCCATGTGAGTGCCCACATAGTAGATTTAGTTTATATTTATTTTTATTGTTACTTATTTTTATTTATTTTTTGCTTTGTAACGGGAACATATATTTAGGCGGAAAGTCTATAATGTTCAACATCAATAAACATTGTATTACTGTCATTTACACATACACGATTATTTAGACATATCTGACAAAGCACTTGACATCATACAGTACTTATTATTTATCAGGCCTTAAAAGTGTCAATAATAATGCTTAGTTCAGCCAGTGTTTTCTTCATTCCTCCCTATTACTGCCGCAATAATTGTATTTTTATAAGCAATTACCTTATTCTCCAGTTGGTTTATTTGGTCGTTAACACAAGTTTCTCCACTTTTATTAAAGATAGAATATTCTACATCACGTATTTCCTATACTGCCAAGGAGCAGTCTAATGAAACAACTTTTCGAGTTTATGGAGTAATTGTAAGGATTCTCTTCTCCTGTAAAAATAAATCCTAAAATAGTACTCTCTAAATTTGTACTTCGACGTATTTCTCACATCAAATGGCTAATAAAGAGAAATTATAATTTTATTTTAATAAATACAATATAGATATTGTATTTGTTTACAGCTACTAGTCCCCAATGATTTTGTACAACCAAGATGGCGGCCGCGCTTGTCCACCGGCTTCAACTTTGGCAGCGTATTGGCGACTCTATATTATTCTGTGTTAGTAAAAACATTCTGTGATCAGGAGTCTGATCATATAATAAATTCGCTACATTAAGGTTTAGATTTCCCTGGTTTATGATGAACCAACCAATCACAGTTCCGGGCAGCCGGCCTACTTTGAGAATACGTAGCGAACTATGTGGTGACTTCAGTGTCAACATAACGCAGAACATACGATTCATCGGTTTCATGAAAGACACGTTCAATATCGATTGTGCGTCACGGGTGACGACGGGTATAACTGGGTAATACTAGCCTAGATCTCAATTTTAGACTCAACATCAGCGTGGAAAGTCTGAATTACGTCTCGTACTTCTCGTACCATCGTCCGGTGATGAACAACACATTGGTGACTTGACTGTACGTGCTGCCGCCCGCGTCATCGAGGTCGAATAAACAAGCTGAAATGTGTAGCTGTGGCATTTACTCAGTAACTTCTGCACTTCCCTTATTTACGTAACAAATACGGATTAAAAGAGGGAAAAACAATATTGTGATATTAAAATGATAAATAGTTGATCCAACTCTCTGAATTGACTTGTCCATTAAGACAAAAAAGAAGCTCGTTGAATCTCTAGTCTTCTCAGTCTTCTTGTATGGCGCAGAGACGTGGACCATCCTCAAACGTGATCGTGAACGGATAGAAAGCTTTGAAATGTGGTGCTGGAGGAAAATGTTAAGGATTCCTTGGACAGCTCATCGCACGAACACATCAATCCTGAACCAACTTCAGATAAAAGTTCGTCTATCGTGTAAGGTCTCTCAACGAATTGTACGCTACTTCGGACATATAATGCGCCGAGATGGTAGTCTACAAAAGCTGATTGTTGAGGGCAAAGTCCAGGGAACCAGACAACGAGGACGAATACCAACGCGATGGATTGACATGGTGAACGGCCCCCTACAGTGTTCTCTCAGAGTAACCACATTGAAAGCTTTAGATAGGGAAGGATGGCGGAGTATGGTTCATAGGCTAGAGGGCTGAATATTATGATAGTCACGACGCCTCAGTCATGAGGCAAAACGAAGAAGAAGAAGAAGAAGAATTCACGTTGAAAAAAATAATTGCGGCCTTGTCCCGACACAGCCTACCCTAGTTTTTTAATGATGTTAAATAATCAATGAGAGTTTTATTGTATTGTCTTTTATTGCTTCATTCTTTATTAGGTTTTCAACAATAGTCTAGGTCATTAGACTGATAGAGATCTCCCAACTGAAAAGAAGCCGTCAAACTTACCAGTGATTGCTACTATTAGTCTAGAGAATAAAATAATTTTGGGAACTTGTGTATATTTACACTTTCGATCCTTCAACATTTATTCATAGCTTTCCTTCTTTTAGGAACTCTCTCAAATCTCAGTTGTTATTTATGGCTGTATTTCAGGTTACTGCTGATGCCGAACCAGCTGCACGTGCACAATCATCGCCCGTCGTTGGTAAGTGAGGAAGAAGTGAGAACACATGCTGCAAAATATTTTAAAACAATTAACTCTTAAATGATTTTTCTCTCAGATGGTAATTATCGTCTTTAAGAGATACTGCAACCGGTTTCTGCTCCAAGCATGGCAGTTATTCTCATTACAGGATGTTTCAAAATGTTTCCTTCACTTGAAAATGGTCGCCAGTTTGAGTCTATAACTCACACATTTCGGCGTAAGATTGATCTATTAAAATTCTTTATCATCGCTTATAAAACGTTTCTACCCGTTGCTATGTTCTTATGAATGCAGTACGTTTGCATCTGTAGTTTTCACTGAAGTCCCCGTCTCATTTTTTCCTGTGACAGTATGAAGGCTGCTGAGAAATTGGTGATGCTCAGTAATGACAAAGCTGAGGATATTTCCTAAAATGTATATTTGTTCCTGTAATTACTAAACATTCGGAATTAGAATTCTACTTTAGATCATACTGTGGCGAGTAATAGGCCTTCTGATAGTGCCTAAGTGCCTATTTTGTCCGTTAACACCTATTTTGCGATAAATGCCTATGTACTGTAAGTGCCTAGTATGTACTGATTTTATTTCATTTTATTTTTATTATATTTCATTTTATTTTTTTATTTTAGGTTTTTTCTTCGATATCTTATTGGTCAGCCGCGAGTATAACTCGACATCTTGTGAGTTTGAGAGGACATTCTCTTGATTTAAAAATAATCCTGTCTGGAAAGAGGCATAAATTAATTTACATCAGGAAACCTTGAAAAATACACAGTTGTTAACTGCAATGTGGCAGGAGAGCAAGTTGTTTCAGACATTGCAGTGAGACATAAACATCAGCACGCGTCCTAGACTCTTGTGAACTTTAAGACCCAATGTACACAGAAGTGGGGACGATCGCTGGCGCGGTGAAGGCGAGGCGGGCACAAGCGAATATGAGTAGAGCCCTACGCGGATGCGGATATCCGCGAAGTGTCTTGGCGGATGCAAACTCTATGGCAGTGCGAATAATTTTGTTGATAACTTCTAAATAATGAAGTTCGTTTATTTTCAATCGGGTATACTCCTATTTTTGCTTGAGGTTAGCCGACCCTTGACATCGGTATGGGAGAATGGTGATATCTAAAACGAGCCTTGATACCATAAAGCCGTAAATCTGACCTAAGCCTAACTGGCACCTGCCCACTATTAGTGGAAGGAAGGAACAGATATTCCGAAAGAGAACCGCTCAATATGTCGATAGTTGTCGCAAGAGTAAATCCCTCATTAATCTAGACTTTAGTGGATCTGGTGCCAGGTATCAGGCCTGCAGAATTATGCTAACAGACCTATCCGTTTCAATGCCTTGAGAGTAATACAGTTCAATATTTACAATATCCACGGATAACCATTCGAATATGCGGATGAAGGAAGTACGGATGCGGATAATATTTTGTATACCGTGCAGGGCTCTAAATATAACCTACACAGAAAGGGCAGCCAAGAGGTGCAGGTCTGACGAAGAAATGGCCAGATTTTCACTTGATGTTGTACAACGTGCATTCGGACGACAAAAGTGATGAGGACGGTGGAGATCTTCTTTTGCTATCGAACTTGAATAGCCAGAGGAAGTTTTGGGATCACCCTTTGTGTTCAAAAGAAAACAAGAGTCCAAATTTTGACGTAACGAGAGAGCTAGAAATGTATCCAAATAGGTCTCAAACAGTGGCGGCTCGTGCTGAATAATGTTGGTGGTTCTGCTCTGTGACGCCCAGTTCATTGCAGTAAGTGTAATAGACAAATCTAAATTCGTATTGCATACGGGAAGTGTCAGCTGAGCTCGTGTGAATCTGTCCTCCAACTCCGCGGAAACGCTTTACTCCATGTCCTATCAGTGTGAAGTTCCCGAAAATGTACCGAAAAAGTACAGGTGGACGTTCGTCTCAATTTGTGAAACCACGATTTCAAGGGACATCGACAATATAAATAACTGACTTGTACAGAAAGCAACAATTGAAAAGTTATAAAAAATAAAGCCCTTTTCCGCTTATCGAAAAAAATATTGATCTATCGATACATTCATATTTACAAAGGTTCCGAGACCTGCATACATCTTTGGGGGGCGGCTTTCTTAATGGAGGCAGGACATCATCTGATGGTACTAGCTTTTCTGTTTTCAACTCGGAAGAATTCACAACCATTACGGAGAAACATAGTCATGATTACTTGTAGGCCTAAGAACTCGCTCATTCGCTTCGTACGAGAGAAAATGTTTTCGGTCGTTGGATATAATTATGCTGAAGTCCTGGTCATTTACACAAAAGATATAAAAATATACATACCGTACCCCCATCTTAAGGTACGTTGTTTGAAGACTTAACATGAACAGTAAATTGATTTTGTGTTACTTAATCACAACCATCCTCTTTTATCACGCATTTATCCTGTATTTAAGCTGTTTGGGCTTTCTTTCTAATGAACAAAAGCATCATAGCTATACTGTAGTACTGTATATGAGAATGTTGATATGTAAGAATTTTAAACCATATCAATATCCACACTGTTTTAAAAGTTCTCTATTTACATTGATGAGTAAAATGGAGAGAGAGATTTTTCCAAAACAGCTAAGATTTCAACATGCGCCGCTCGCTGCAGCCATTCTCTCACGGACGGTGGCGCTGGTACTACGTCTAGTGCATTATTTCCTAACTATATGGTCACGGGAATAGGCCAGACGTACTGCAAGGCGTGCAGTTCATACAGAACCTTGTGGGCGACTCTCAGCCACCTATCGGAAGAAAGCTGTAGTTAAGTGTGCTCTCCTAATGTTCTGTTGTTCACAGATCTAAAGAGGGTTGCCAGATCACCCGCAGCTGTACGGGTATCGATCTTTGGCTCGATATAAACACTCGGTTTGAAGGATGGGATCGCTAATCGCTATATATTATTGTATATCTTTCATTGTAGTGGTTCTGCAGCTCTGCAGTTCATATTATGGAGCCGCGCCTGGTTTCAAATCTACTGCAGGATGTCCTGCGAGTGTGTTTACCGAGTTCTAGCCTCAGCAAGGGATAGCTTCACCACAATGGATAAAGGAACTGAACGGTAGTGATGTGCGTGAGTGATACCTGCAATTGCGGCGTTTTGGCTCTGAATGGCCGCGTGGCGTGACTTCACAGCGCGGGTTGCCTTCTGATTAGCTGAGGGGTGTGGCTTCACAGCGCGTGAGACTTAGGCGGGTAAATATCAATACGCTGATTAGCTATTGGGTGACCGCGGGATATTTAGCGGTTTAAATGTCAGTGCGGAAGATTTCAAAATTTGTCCACGGGCGATTTGAAAAATGGGTGCTGTTATTTTTGTTATGATATAGAAACATTGTGGAATGAAGTAAAAAGCGCGGGAGAATTAGGCGGGATAAATCAAAACCCCGACTGGCTGTTTGGTGAGCGCGGGAGATGTAGGCGGCATAAATGACAGTGCGGGAGATTTTAAAATGTGCCCGCGGGCGAGCTGAGAAGTGGGCGTGCCTATTTTTGTTGTGCAGGCTAAGAGTGCATGAATGACATCATAACCTAATTCTGGCTACATGTGCAAGCTTAACTTCACAGGCGTGGATTCGACTCCAGGCTTAACCTTACCGGAGTGCTAACCTTACAGACCCAAGTTCGATGTCCAGGCTATCTGCACAAAGTGCAAACTTAACTGTTCGCTACCTCATGGTTTCAGAGCTGAAGCAGATCTACAGGCTTCTTCTGAGTGCTAAGGGGTCCATTTGGAGGTGCAATGTTGCATCTTTTAAACATGTTTGGGTGCGTTTAGGGGTTCTGCGGAGCATCTATTGAGCAGCTTCTAGGAGTATCACGGAGCATCTTTTAGGCACTATGGGACATATTTTGAAGATACTTCAAAGCATCTTTTGGGCGTTATAAGTCCTCTTTTGGATGCCACTTGACATCTTTTTGGTGCTAGAGATGTTATTTTGAGCACTCGTGGGATAGGATCGGATAGATTAGTGTAGGGAGGAGGTATAAGTAGATGATTTTTTTGTCTCATGACATTTTGCTGTAAGTTGCGGCGGTTATAGGATCTCATTTGGGAGCCACAAAGTTTTTTAGTGCTCTTAAAAGCATTATGTGGCTTTTTTCGGATGCTATGGTAGTGCTTTGGGTTCCATTCAAACACCTAACTCTCCAAGCCGGCCGAGAATTGACCCTGGTGGAGATGGAGGTGCACTTATTGGGTGGAGGCGAAAGTGGAAGTGGACGTGGGGACGGAGTTGGAGGATGAAGTTTGAACCGCACCCCACCCTTACCGACCAGACACCTACGCGTAAAAAATACAAGTCGGAGGAATAGAGGCGTGGACCACGACTAGGAGAGGCAGACAACAGCCCCGAACTGGAAACGGCGCTCTCAACCCTCAAAAAAAGAATACTAATATAAACAATATAGTGACAGGGCAGTACTACGGCTACTAGCCATAGGGTTTATTGGCAAAATAAAATTTAAAACAAGAATCAGGAAAATCAAGCCAATAATCAATACGAACCAATGGACATAAACGTGAACATAACTTCTCAAATGTACGTCTCAATATCGTGGCGTGAGCTCAACTTTACTGTTAATCGAACACTCAAGATATTAAAACTGGCTCACTGTTTAAGTAATGACCTCGCTACATTCAGTATTAATACCTTTGCCGTGCAGACGGCCCAAAAGCTCGACCTTTTACGAGATTCACATTACTCATATCACACATCTTTGTGCTGCATTATCCACTCAACAATACTTCTCACCTTCACAAAAGACGAAAGCCCACGCGTCCAAAGAGATCAAAAACAAGCGGGCCAGAGATTTAAAAAGGTATCAACATGGCTCAGAGAACAGAATCTCTGGACCAAAGAAATAATAAACAAGGAGATTACAGGCATTCGTGTAACTTAAATAAAAGAAGATAAACATGGCTGTCTCTCGGGCAGCAAAGTCCAAGGCGGGGACACGACAAAACAAAATAAAGCTGCACCGAGAACCAAATAGAAAGTACACAAGCAGGATTAAAAATGAAAATAAAACTAATCGACAGGTCATCTTTTCACTTCGCTCAGTCACTAACACTCATTCGAACATTCACACTATGCCGGTGTCGGGAAGTAATAATGCGAGCGGCCGCTCGAGTTAAAGATCATACACCAATTCAAATAATATGACTCACCTTGTCACACTCATAGATCTCGCATATTTCCACTAGTGTTGTGCACTACTCAAGCATTTTACACAGGGAAGACAGAGAGAATCACGTACCAAAACCCATCAGGTCCGAGCTTCGTACGACCCGAATGAAAATTCTAGCCGACACGAAAGTCGTACATTCATTGATGGCGAAGTACCATAAAACGCAGTGCACGAAAAATGCAGTCAGTCGGAGACCAAAATTCCAAACATATCATGCTCATAATAACAAACATAGGCACTCACACACATCGCTTTCACGCAGCGAACCACAAAGATGCACATCGATCAGCTATCAATGACAGTAAAGAATGTCTTACAGACACCGCAATATCAAAGTTAAAAACTAAGACAGACATACCTGTTATATTCATACATCCTACGAAATGAATGCTAGTAAAGGCTGATTTTAAATATGTTTAATATCCATTTAAAACATAGGAAAGCTATACCGGTCCGCCTGGGCTCCATTGTTAATCAGTCTTATGAAAACAAGGCAAAGATACGCCTCAAAGATATTAAACCAGTTATCTCGTAAAAGAAACGATCTTCGGTACATATTATGGAGAGTACTGCGCTCTCTAGTGCAGCCATGGGAACACATAAACTATTTGAATCGAGGTCGACACAACTCATTTGTATATCAAATCCTTGCATTAGAGGAACATGTTAATGAAGCATCTTTCAAGTTGAGATCGGGTTGTAGGGGAGGGGAGGTTGAAGTGGAGTTGGAGGTGGAGGCAGAGGCGATGGTTGGATTGAGTTGTACCCCGAAATTTTAAAAAGAAACTGTTAGGGGTGAGTTGATATATATAAACGGTTATAGGATTTTCAATAAATTTTTAGCTTAAGGACTGTCGGTTTAGGAGATAATGAATTTTTAATTTAAGGGATGTTATCACCCGAAACTATTTTTTACCCTAAAAACCATTTAATGTATCATCCGAAGCTTTTAAAGACATTTTTACCTCAAAACTTTGAAAATAAATTATTAGGGTGAGTTGTTATACATTATATAAATTTTTGTCCAGCTCCATGGCTAAATGGTTAGCGTGCTGGCCTTTGGTCACAGGGGTCGCGGGTTCGATTCCCGGCAGGGTTGAGAATTTTAACCATAATTGGTTAATTCCCCTGGCACGGGGGCGGGGGGTATGTGTCGTCTTCATCATCATGTCATCCTCATCACGCCTACGGGCATCAAATCTAAAGACCTGCATCTGGCGAGCCGAACTTGTCTTCGGGCACTTCCGGCACTAAAAGTCATACGCCATTTCATTTTTACATAAATTTTAAGCTAATATCGGTTTTCCAGAACCATCGGTTGAGGAGATATTGACTTCTAAGTTAAGGGAATTTTTTCTCTAAAAGTCATTTAAAGTAACATCCGAGACTTTTTTAACGTGGAGTAATTTTTACCGCAAAACTTTGAAAAGAAACAGTTAGGCGTAAGTTGATATATATATCACCTGTTAGATGATAATTTTTATACACTTTAAGCTAAATATCAGATTTGTAGAACCATCGGTTTGAGAGATAATGAATTTTTAATTCAGGGTTGTTTTCACCCCAACCTACTTTTTACTCTTAAAGTCATTATAGTATCATCAGAGACTTTTTAACGTTAGAAGTTATTTTTACCCGAAATTTTGAAAAGAAACAGTCGGGTGTAGGTTGGTATATATCATCTGTTAGAAGATAATTATTGATTAATTTTAAGCTAAAAATCAGTTTTCTAGGACCATCGGTTGTGGAGATAATTTTTAAGTTAAGGATATTTTTATTGTTAGAAGTCATTCTTACCCGACATTTTGAAAAGAAACATTCCGGGGGGGGGATGTTATATATTACCTGTCAGAAGATAATTTATTTTATGAATTTTAAGCTAATAATTAATTTTCTAGGACCATCGGTTGAGGAGATAATGAATTTGTAAATTAATAGAAGTTAGAAGTAGTAGCTCAGCTCCGAAGTCCTGAGACCACCATCCTGATATAAGCAATGCATACATATTAGGCCTTATACTACCTCCTCAGTCCCATACAATCGCCATCTTGTTCAAAAGTAGTAGCTCCGAAGCCCTGAGGTCGCCCAGAACAATTATGGCGGTCATCTCGTCCATTGAATGAAGCCTGCACTCTTAACTATTGACGTCATGTGAAAATAGGCATGCACAAGTGATCAGAGTGCCGTCAAGAGCTCAACTCCGAAGCCTTGGGGTCACCCTCCAGATATAAGCAATGCATACGTATTAAGCCACACGTGGTCAGCGTAACGTTAAGCCTGCACTCTTAGCCATTAACGTCATGTAAAGTTAACACGTAGTCAGCGTGACATTATGCCTGCCTTCTCAGCCAGCGTGTGAGTTACGTTAAGTTAGATTAACGCCTAGTCAGCGTGAGGTTAAGCCTATACTCTTAGCCAACGTGTGAGTTAGGTTTGGTTAGGTTAATGCCTGGTCAGCGTAAGCCTGCACTCTTAGCTACCGTATGAGTTAGGTCAATTTAGTTTAACTCCTGGTCAGCGTGAGGTTAATCCTGCACTCTTAGGCGGCAGGTGAGCTGGATTAGGTTAGGCAAGCCCTCCTCAGTGGTGACGGTCACGAGCAGGCCCTACACAGAGACGGCGGTGAGGAGCAGGCCCAGTAGATACCGTGTCGAAGAGCGCGTGGAAAAGGATGCAGTCCAACCTTCCAAATTACACTAGGGAGGTGTGCGTTGTAAAAACTTTCCAAAGGAATTCAGACAAGTAACTGAAGAAAACGTTAATAGTTATCCTACGTACTGAAAGCTTGGAGGTCCATAAAGGATACCTACCTTCCTTACCTGTCAGCAATTAGCATGAGATCTGTCTCTGGGGTCGTTAACGGGTTCTTCGTCACTTGCTGAGGTAAAAGGCGGGTTTCAGTACTTTTAATCTATCTAATTAAACGAAAGATCGAATCCAGAAAAATGTGCGGTTTATTTAAAAAATATTTTAATGAGGAAAATTCAGAAATCAACAATATACTTGGAACTCATCTTGTCCAGTCAACGCAACACTAATTACAACGCAGTCGAGAGGTATACTGGTTCGAGAAGCTTTGACTTAACTGCCTGATGGGCAGTGACCATTGTCACAAATTAAGAGTGAAGAAAAAGAAGTCTGGAAATCCTTAAATTCGGCTTCCATGAGAAACTACATGTACCATCATAATGATTCGTAATGGTCCAGCCCTCGTGACACGAAATCCCGACTCTTGGTAAATTAAGGCAGTCCAATCGGTATGTGCCACAAAGTGGTTGTACGGCATAGACCCTTCATTGAACCGATGTGACCTGCGACTATGGCATGGACCGACATCTAACCTTCTAATTTACTTTAAAGTCATTGTGGATGATGACCGCAAGGGAAATGATGCTATAATGGCATATGGCCTTAATCTAAGTCACTGAGCTTGATGACTCCATGGCCATCCAAATTTCTACGCTGAAGGCTAAACACAATTAAGTTTCATCGGCTGATGACCAAGGTTTCCACTCTACTAATCCCAGCACATTTAATGCTCAATCAATCAAAGTCAAATCATACAACAACAATGCTCACAATACTTTGTGGCAGTAAAATCCGTTACATGCGGACATGTCCCCTGAAGCGTTACGTTAATAATTAAACTTTCCCAGCAAAATAAACTAAGATTTCCAGAATACATCTTCAAGTTAATCACTTGGCTTTAAATTATTTCACAAATACGGTTTCCACTGAGATAAATCTATATATATAAAAGCAAGTCGGGCTGGAGCGATGTATATATAAATATTTAAAAATGAAAAAAGACGTGAATTAATGAGGCACTTCCAGAAATCTCAGAGATTTGAAACTTGGTACGGGAGAAACTGATGACCCCAGGATCCCTAAAAAAATCGGAAATTCTGAAAATTCCCAGAAGGGGGCACGCTGGGGGGGCTCAAATTTTGGGCTCAGCATAAGAACACAGTCGTATAGTATATCCAAAACGATAACCTATAGGTTTCGTGGGCTTAAAAATTTTCGGGAATATCCTCATTTTTATCCCCCATCCCCCAAACCAAGATGGCGGCACAACCTGCCAGACGAGTTAGACAATTAAAATTTGGTGAAATTGTAGCTTTTGGTCCCTAACCGACGGGAAAATTCCAAGATGTTCAAATTTTTCACTTTTTACCCCCAAAGATATCGAAATATGGAGGCAATTTTAATGACTGTGCAGACATTCCTTTTGAGCTATTTTTTGGCTAAACGGTAAGTCGTATCACAAGACGGATGGCACAATGTCCCTTCAATTCGGAGTGATCTACAACTTTGTTCCTGTGACAGTTTGTCGTATCTCTCTCCGTTATACGTTAAATTTGGCCGTATTTCTGGATTGTTCGTAAATTTGGTGATTTTTACAAGTATATTTCATTGTTTGACACACTTATAAGAATGATAGGATCATCACGTTAGGTGCGCACTTTGGCACGATTAAGGGACATATGTGTACCAAATTTCATGATTCTAGCTTATACATAAGTAGGCAAAAAGTAATGTAAAATGTTAAAAATGCACCCAAATTTCACCCTATTCAAAATTTGAACTCAATTTACCCCCTTAATATGGGAGATACGAGGATATGGTTTAGAAACAAACATGTAGAGCGATAAATGGGGCGTCTGATGGCGCAAACCGTTTCTTAATATCATAAAGCATTTAGGAGATATGAATCTCGAAGTGGAAGTCTGCACTTTTCAACGTGCTCATGCTTATCCGTCATCTATATATATAAAAGCAAGTCGGGCTGGAGCGATGTATATATAAATATTTAAAAATGAAAAAAGACGTGAATTAATGAGGCACTTCCAGAAATCTCAGAAATGTCAAACTTGGTACGGGAGAAGCTGATGTCCCCAAGATATGGCCAGAAAGTTCGTCTTATCGTACAATCCGTTTTTCGATTTGATGTACCGTTTAGCAGCAGTTATTCTGTAAATGATGGTTAACATCCTTATACTTCCGTATGACGACTGTATTCTTTCATTGACGTCGATTTGTAGCAATCTAGAAAGGGTTTGTCTGCCATTGGTATTAAATACATTGTAAATCGATAGTGACTGTCAGAAGGAGTGCTTCTGCTATTGTTTTCAGTCCTCCCCACATCGACTTTGACAGCCAATAAGAATGGGGTCGTCCTCCATCTCTTGTGCACTATTTTAATGCATAATTCCCTTCTCGATTCGACTAGCAGAACTCTGGGGAGCGTGTCTTCCATTATATTGCCCCATCTAAAATGTGACTGACGATAGGCATTGTGGCCTGCTATTATAATGGAATCTCACCCACTCGGTGTGACTGGCAGGAAGCTGACTGGCATTAGAAAATGCGTCTGCCATTATAAAGATAAGAACGCAACTCACTTTTGACTGGCAGTAAGGAAGGTCTTTGCAAATATAATAAAAGTTCCTCAACTGTAATCTATCTGAAAGTAGGAATTGGGGTCTGCCATTGTAATGAAACCTCCCCAAATCGATTTTGGCCGCGCACTAGGCAATGGGGTCTGCCGTTAAATGAAAATTACCTTCTTCGTTGTGAATTGCAGTAAACAAGTGGACTTGCCGTTATCATCGCAATTCCGCAAATCACACTTTCATTGGAAACAACGTCTGTGGATTTCACAATACTAATTCTCGGATAAAGCCAAGACAAACCCAATTTAAAAATCTTATTCACTTCATGTGCACTAATTTACTTCGATATTCGCATATAATGAAGAGTACCGTAGCGAAGCGCGGGTACATTTGCTAGTAATTTAATAAATTGAAATGATTTTTATAAATTCTAATTAACAACAAATTCTATCTCCGCGGACGAATGGTTTCCTTAACAAGTCCCTACTCAAACGTATTTACGTTTTATTTTATAATGTTTATCGTCGCTTGATATCGTGCAGCTGGAAAAATTTACATATCATTTATTTCCATATTATTTATTTCATGACATCACACCATAAGTTTAATCTAATACTAGCAATTATTAACACTTGGATAACCCTAATCATTAAGTACCAAATATCTGCATAAGTAACTCGACGTAAAATGTAAGCCAAATACTATGTCACATCCCATCATGGCATTTACATAAGGCTTTGTGCACCCCTCTAAAATAAATCAATAACTACCACCAACACTCTATTTTGGACACCCTGGAAACGGTAAACTTCGCTCATTATAGTCTAACTTCCGTGGTTTCAAATATACGTTCAGATCTCGGTTAAACATACACGTTACCCATGGATGAAAATTTCAATTAGTTTCTTGCAAAATTACGAACTCCATTCTAAGGAAAACGGTCTGATTTTCTAACACGTTGACAGACCACAAAAGATACCGTTATTTCCTCCACCGGCGACCTCTCCGATCAGCTGTCTAGCGGAATGAGCAACCCTCTGCTCTCATGGCTTTGACTGAAAACACCTGTTGTAAGTCACATTTAACTGGTCTCAAAAGAATTAAATTTCCGATCTCGCTGATAAAATTACAAATACGACATTCCTGCCCCAAACAGGTTATGCCCAGGGATTTATTCAAAATTACACGTCACAACCTTACACTTACGTGGATTCCCTCACGATTTCCATTCAAAAATTATACAAGTAACTTCCTCGGGTTCACGCAGAATCTCCCGGCATCATTACAGGCTTCCAATCACCTGATTCACAAAAATCCTACCTCAACTCACATCTAACAAGACTTAAACCTCTCTCTTCAAACACGACACATCTCAATGATAAAAAGAATGGAATAATAATCCTTAGAATCCACAACGCATAACCACACACAATACTCTAATAATGAAACAACTTCGCATAACGTGACCTCGTACTTCTGAACTGGATTTCACAAAAATGACTGGCAAACTTTACTGTTATTTATTGTCAGTCAGACACAGTTTAAACGGTCATAGAAATAGCAATCCCTTCGTGACTAATATCCACCGATCTACATTGCGCAACACGACAGCGCGCCTACACCCGATTGAAAATGAGTGACCACGGATTTCTTACACCACTTCCGTATTAATTTAATCAGAAAAAATGTTCACGTCTGATAACAAAATATCTAAACTTGACACTACAAATACAGGAAATAAGCTCACGGAAATGACGATCTACTTTGGACGTTATATCGCTTCATAACCCTCAAATTGACTATTTAAACACACATTACACGGTTCGTAATAATTTATAAATATTATCCAAGCATGAACAAAAACAAATGACCTTTCGTCATATTTTCTGACATTTCACGAAACAAATGGGTGACCCAACTGCGTCATAAATACTCGTTACAAAATATAAGTGTGACATCATAAAAACAGATACATAGGCGGCGATTATGGCATTTCACCTACCTTAATTCCACGTCAGCTTCCATCGTATTAGCTCACTAGCAGGCTTCCGATGTTTATTTAGCCATTTCAACACTTCTGGCTTCACATTTTATTTTATTCATATCTATTCCCTGAAATAAAGGCACAAAAGGAGGAAATACCCTTCACTCGATATTTTCGCGGACCGATAACTATTACTGTCGACCGCACACGGACATCTTCTTTTTTCCAAAACAATATTATTTGAATTTCACTACTACTACTGAGGCATTGAGATGACCGTCTTTAAATATGATTATCACTCTAATGAACAAAAACTATCTCCTCTTGGAGACAATACTCCAGCCACATCGGCCAAAATCTAAGTTTCTGCTGGACTTGGTCTATTACTCGCCGATCAATTTACTCAAAAGTATGGCCTTCTCTAACGAGCTCCAATGATTCAATGCATGATGATTTCAAGATGGCGCATCCCTTTATTTATAGTTTTCTATCCCCTCTCTTAGGCATTTTTCCTTGGCGCTAAGAAATTTTGCGTACATTTTCCGACCTTGTGGAAATGTATTTAAAGCAGGTTTTACTGTAACCAAGTACTTGTTAAATTGCTAGTGACATTGTTCATGAACATTGTCTCACAGATAATTAAAGGACACTCATTACATCACGTTCACTGCTAATTCCTTTTAATAAATATATTTATTTAACCAACACTTTATTCTGTATCCATCCACCCTCGACTCGTGCGAGTGACGTCACATCTCATACCATGAGAAAGAAAGAGGCAACCTTCTTGCTTCGTGCCACCTCTGCGAGATAAATATACCAGGTGGCTCACGGACGCCGTACTTTCTACTTATAAATGTCCCGCATGCATAGGTAAGTGATGTGTGGGGTATCTACCAACTGATTTTAACAGGGGAACTACTGCCAGCTAGCAGGTTACGTCAGAATATGAAGAGATAAGAAACAGAGTCACACTCGCTGCAGGTTACTCAGCGCTGCCGGTCGAATGTACCCCTTGCATTAGTAAACATCGTTTTCGACCTCATAGTTCTAGGCTGGTGTATGCTACAGCACGCTATATTTGCTGTCTCCATATCGGCAGTAGCTAGTGTGATCAGCAGCGGTGAATACACAGACATTATTTTAATCTGGACAATCTGGTCGGAATGCAACAGAAGCTCAAAACAGACGTATGCCTTCTACATACGTACTTCACAGAACAGTATTAGTTTTTGTTTCATACATGCAACTCTTCCATCGAGTGGAATGTCTACACGTGTATAAATAAATTTATTAGATTTCCTTTTCTACACCTTTGGCGTATCTACAAACAGTAGCGGCGATTAAGGGGGTGCGGCGAGGAGGGACAGTCGCTCCCCTCCCCTTCCACTTTGTGGAGTACCCGTTACATTTTCATTCCACTTTAGTCAGCTGGAACTAGGAATTATTTTAAAGAGCTGTTTGTACAAACCTTGTTATCTTATCTGCTAATTCCTTCGTTTATTTTCTTTAATTATTAACATAATTATTGACGGAAATACGCACAAAATGCTGTTCGTCGCCGCTAACCAATTTGTATAGCACTACGGCAAGTAATGGAGACTTTGGCTGTGCTGTGAGGAAGGGTAGTAGGGGTATATATTGTTTGCCGAGGTCGTGGCCACTGAGTTATAATTCAGCCACTTGTCACGCGCATTCATCAGTCTGGCAGTCTCTTTAGTGCCTGTTAGTTTCTTAGTGAGTTTTCAAATACTAAATTATTTTTAATTGCATAATCATGCCGTACTTCTATGTAATTATACCGGGCGAGGTGGCGGTGGGGTTACGGGCGTGCAGCTCTGAGTTTGCACTCGGGAGATAGTAGTTTCGAAAGCACTGTCAGCAGCCCTGAAGATGGTTGTCCGTGGTTTCCCATTTTCACACCAGGCAAGTGCTGGGGCTGTACCTTATTTAAGGCCACGGTCGCTTCCTTTCCACGCGTAGCCATTTTCTGTCTCATCGTTGTCATAAATACTATCTATGTCTGTGTGACGTAAAGCCAATTGTAAAAAAAATATTCAGTTGTAATCGTATTTCAACAGGAGCTAATACCAACGTTCCTAAGTTATTTCTTTGTGTTATGTTATTTATTAAGCAAATGCCCCGTAGTATGTTTGTGAGACCTGGTGAAAATTTTATTATACAGCATTGAATCAAAATCTTTAAAAAAAACTATTATTACGAATAGGCCTAATCCACGGGGCTGATTAATTACATTTACTTATAAAAAAGCATAATACAAACGAAATAATTTAGTCCGGTGAATGTAAAGTTGGTATTCTCTCGCGTTGAAATTACAATTACAATTAAGTGTATCTGTTTTTACAATTGACTTTATGTCGCACCGACACAGATAAAACTTATGGGAAGGAAGCAACCGTGGCCTTAATTAAGGTACAGCCTCAGCGTTTGCCTGGTATGAAAATGGGATACCACGGAAAACCATCTTCGGTGGTGTCGACAATGGGATTCGAAACCACTATCTCCCGAGTGCAAGCTCACAACTGCGCGCCCGTAACCCCACGGCCAGATCGCCCTGTACAATTACATAGATGTACGGCATGATTATGCAATTAATAATCATTTAGTATTTGAATACACACTAAGAAACTAACAGACAATAAAGAGACTGCCAGACTGACGAATGCGTGTGGCAAGGGGGTGAATTATAACTCCGTGGCCACGACCTCGGCAAAAATTTGTACCCCTACTACCCTTCCTCACAGCACATGCAACGTCTCCACTACTTGCCGTACCGCTATACAATAAAGTAAAGATTTAGCATATAAGACAACAAGGCTTGTACAAATAGCTTTCTTAAAATAATTCCTAGTTCCAGCTGGCTAAAATGGAATAAATGTCATATTTACTCTACAAAGTGCGGGTGAGAGCGACTGTCCCTCCTCACCCCACCCACTAACCGCCGCTACTGTTTGTAGACACGCCACAGATCCAGTAAATGAAATCTAATAACTTATTAATTTAGACACGTGTAGACATTCAACTCGATAAAAGAGATGATTGCATGGAACAAAAACGAATACTGTTCGGCGAAATATGTGTGTACAAAGCGTACGTCTGTTTGGAGCTTTTGTTGCATTCCGACCAGGTTGTCCAGCTTAAAATAATGTCTATGTATTCACCGCTGCTAATCACACTAGCCATTGCCGATATGCAGACAGCAAATATAGTGCGGCTGTACCATACACCAGCCTAGAACTATGCGGTCGAAAACGATGTTTACGAATGCAAGGGATACATTCGACCGGCAGCGCTGAGTAACCTGCAGCGAGTGTGACTATGTTTCTTATCTCTTCATATTCTGACGTAACCTGCCCGCTGGCAGTAGTTCCCCTGTTAAAATCAGTTGGTAGACACCCCACACATCAATTTTGCATGCGGGACATTTATAAGTAGAAAGTACGGCGTCCGTGAGCCACCTGGTATTTTCGAGCTTCTCATTACGATTAATATGGGACCTCATGTGGTAACTTTAAGACTATTTCTTGGGACACAAAGGTCATGGGTTCATTACAGACGAAAATACTTGATCCTGTTAAAGTTGGTCAGCTTGACATAGTCAATCGATGATCGATTCCATACAAACTTCCGTTATTAGAAAAACTCAACGTTCGTATAAATGCTGAAATTTGCGTTTCTACTAAAAGTGTCAAATCGTTCTGAGCTAGTGCGCAACAATCGCCTCCACCATGTAAGAACATCAATTGCTTAAGCCTTGAGCTAGCGTGGATTGGAGATGCACGAGGAGGTTCACTGCATCTCCACAGATGACTAATCGGAGGGCTGACATCATAGCCATCGTTCTAAAGTATAGTAAAGCAATGGTTTTGGATACCATCATTCGCTTTGAAAGTGACTCGAATCAGACACAAGATGTAGACCTAGATAAACAAGCTACTTCATGCCTGCCTACCTGTCAACAAAGTACAAAATACCTCTCAGTCGATGTATTGTCAGAAACATGCTATTCTGAGCAACATACACCCAAGATATCAACATTACTTCAAAATTTGAAATTTCGTTCTGCGAAATAGGAAAAATAGTAATGCAGATTCTGAGGGACTCTCTACAGACCACGCATTTCCATCTGTACCCCAGAACATGATCGACACTCCTCCCCATCCCTCCCTCCAAAAAGAGAAGACAATAACAGAATTAATAATAAAGTTTCCACTTTTTTGATGTTTGTTAATTATTTTGAAATTTTAACCTGGTTGTCTTACGGGTCTGAATGATCAGCCTCATCGGAAAACGGACGATTTCCTTCTGTCTTCAATCAATCAACTTCCCGACGGCGAATCGAACCCTCGTTCCTCCGGGTGAACCGGGCACTCCTGTACCGACTCGGCTAGGCAGCGTCTCGGTAGTCAACAAAAGTGTGCATATTACAGTGAATTACCATGGAGAAAATTAATTTGATTACCCTGTAGAATTTACTATCAGTCTAACACCAATTAGGATACCTGCCGACAAACTGATAATTACAGAAGATGCTATAAATATGTTACTAGGAAATTTACTACCCTCCAGGACTTAAACAATTACAGGTTAATGTAACAGAGATAACTATTATATTTTGTAACTACAGAAACTATTTTCATACACCCAGAATAACAGTTATTCCCTCTGATACATGCACGCCCTTTAAATCTAAACTAATGCTGTTTCTGAAGGTTCTCAATGACAATCAACGAATCTCAGATAATTTTTTATTCAAAAAGTCTTTATTTTCCAAAATTTTCATCCATCAGCAACTTCACGCAGGTTTTTTTTATGAGTGAGATCCTTTGTTGTTAGGAAATAACAAATTGAGTATTCAGTACAAATTAGATGGTGCTATGCTATGAAATACTTTTTTAGAACATTGCTAAGATGGAATACGAATGAGAGTTGAGCTAAAACGTGGTTCGCACCTTCGGAGGGAATAACAATCCAAATTAGGTATCTGTAATAGGTAAGTATACTATCTAAATAGGAAAATGTACGTACGTGACGTCTTTTATAACTTCATTTCCTAAATTTACAATACACAGAGTCTAGATATTCCTCGCGGGATATGCTAGTTGTTACTACTACGTTACAATTTGCTTTACGTTGTACCGACAAAGAATATTCTTACGGCGACGATGGAATAGGAAAAACCTATGGCTCATTCCACGTTAAGAAAACAGTATTGCTCTTACGGACCTACAACGAGTAAACATACCCCTCTGAGACACCCATAATTTCTCGTGATTAAGGGATAGTATACTGTACTTTTTAATGTATTATGAAAGATAGAAAAAAAAGAATGAGGCATTTTTGCTCGTGAGATATTAAAATAACTATATAACATTTTATTTTTTTATAAATACATTCGTAGGGAGGAAGTCCAATGGCGGGAACAGCCACCGCTTCATTGCCTCGCTTCATTTGCCTTCTATATTGTTCTGGTACAAGCATCTGTGAACCGCGGGCAGATCACTTCTGTAGTTAAGTTCTTTATTGCATGTGTGTTTTTAGGCTGTAAATCAGTGCGTACTTGTCTTGTGTGCCAATTTGTGTGATCTCTTTCTTTTAACATTAACACCGTGATTTCTTTTGTAGAGATGTCGTTTACGGTGTTTATTTGTTGCGTGTGTTTTTCAGCCTTTATATCAGTGTAGAGGCCTAATCGTATTCTTTTGAGTGAGTGTTATGTGATTAGCCTACGTGTGTGATTTCTTTCTTTCAACATTAATAGTGATTTATTTGCGTTATGGATGAGAACGTCCATAAAAATAAACAGGGAGAGGTACTGAGGAAGAAACAAAAGCAAACTGTGCTTGACGTACTTAATTACCTTTCTCGAGAGAATCCAGATAAAAGTCTCAGCTGGGTGGTTAAAGAAACTGCTGAAGCAACAGGCATTTCTGAGAGGACTGTTTATAAAGTTGTTTTCTTGAAGTTAAATATTGAATTTCACAGATGTATATGCCGCCGTTACCCCGTGATAGTGTTGCGCAGAGCCGTTCGATATGGCAACCCTGTTGTCATAAGAGCAATACTGTTTTCTTAACGTGGAATGAACCATAGGAGTGGGAAGGAGGCGGCCGTGGCCCTTTCTTAGAGTACAGCCCCAGAATTTGCCTGGTGAGAAAATGGGAAACCACGGAACACCCTCTTTATGGCTGCCGACAGTGAGGTTTGAACCCACTATTTCCCGGATGCAAGCTCTCAGCTGCGCGCCCTAACCGCACGGCCAACTCCGCCGGTATTATTGTTGTTGTTGTTATTATTATTCACAAGGACAGTAGAGGGGAAGAAGCAGCAGGACCAAGAACCCTGGACAAATTGACCACACTGAAAACTTTTAATTTTGCATGCATTTCTACTTTTGTTTCTTTTCTGTTTCTCTCTTCAACAACGACAACAACAACAACAAATATACGGTAATAATTTACAACCGGAATAAATGTATTGAAAGCGGTATAACAAAAGTTTAAAAATTCGAACTTTAGAGCTTCATAATAATCGGGTAGGAATAGCTCCCAATTCACAAGACTTATTAGCCTTTAACATAGTAAGTCAATCTTTGGCATATTGCACAAGAAGCGTGAGCTTCAATAATTAAGTTTACACTCCAAAGGATGATTGGACTCCCAATCTCAATGACCCTACGGTCCTAGTACCCACGTCAAGGTACTTTAACACATTCCCAGGCGGAAACGATGAACCTTAAAAGCATTTACGCTTTCGACATTTGCTGCCGTTATTTCACAGGGAAGCAATAGCACAACATTTGGATCAGAAGAATCCAGAAGAAATAGGAGCAGTAGCTCTTGTTACAAGTCCAAGAATCATTTAAATACAGTAGAATGTTCAATAGAAAAGGCCAAAAACGAGTGGAAAGGGATGCTGAACACACTCAAGCAAACCCATAACGACTACAATAAAACCCAATGGGCTAGAAGGCCCAGTGAGACAGAGGATAAGCCATACTAGTACATTCCGACTTAGACAGGAAAATTAATAACCGAAAAGCAATAAGGAATAAATGAAATTTAGTCACAATAATACAAAATGAACAAGGGAAACGAGGAACCACACTCGTGCTTCCGTATGACATGACACCCACTCAGGTGGTTACACTCGTAGCAAAGAAATCTAGAAGTCTACACTTTAGAGAACTAAGTTAAATTAATAAAACCTTACCTTAAAACAAGGTACCCGCGGCTCAACTCTATCAGTTACATACGCTGGTATCTTCTCGTCGTGACACGCTAATAAGTTCACATGTTAGGATAAGTGTTTTTAGCCGCCTACCTTAGATGTTGCCCAAGCTCACCTGCAGCCTTATGTGAGGAGGAACTCACCTGTCGATGCATTGATCAATGTTCAAGATCACTCTTATTTATAAGGGCGAGCTGGGCGACGATTATTAGAGCCTTGCGTGGATATATAAAGTATTATCCACATCCGCTCCGCATCAACACTTCCTTCATCTGCACCCACATCCGCGAATAATCGCGGATATTGTAAATATTTAACTACAGTACACTACACCCAAGGTATTGAAACGGATAGATCTGTTAACATAATACAATAGGCCTGACACCTGGCACCAGAACCCCTACAGTCACAGGTTTATGAGGGATTTTCTATTGCGACAACTACCAACGTATCGACCTTTGTTGCTTGCTTCCATTACCTGCGGACATGAGCCAGTTAGGCTTAGGTCAGATTTGCGGATTTATGATCTCAAGTCCCGGTCTAGAAGCCAAGAATAACGGCTGAGAGGATTCGTCGTGCTGACCACACGACACCTCGTAATCTGCAGGCCTTCGGGCTGAGCAGCAGTCGCTTGGCAGGCCAAGGCCCTTCAAGGGCTGTAGTGCCATGGGGTTTGGTTTGGTTTGGGTTTTAAGATCTCAAGTCTCTTTATATACCACCACTCTAGCATACCACTGTCAAGGGTTGCCTAACCACAAAAAAGTAAAGGTTTACCTGAGTGAAAATCAATAAATTTCATTATTTATAATTTATACGCACTGTCATACAGTTTGCACTAACTTCGCGGACATTCGTGGATAAATCCTCAGATATCCGCATCCGTGCAGGGCTCTAACGATTATTTGACTAAATTTTGAAATGACAGAAGGGACAACTTAAGAACAGAAGAAGTGAGCCAAAAGGTGCCAACCCCTAGCTGTTACAATGTTCCGCTAAAATGAGTTCATTCTAAGTCCCTAGGTGGCACCCCAAACCAAAGTTGTGACATCTGTTAACAATCTTAAAAATTATGTGATTTTCTGGAAGTTCTTCATGGGTCTTCACTATACACAGGCGTTTAAGGTGTTACCTGCCACTAGGGAGAGGTCTTACTATTGGTAAAATTATTAGTAGTAGTAGTAGTAGTAATAAATTTAAAAACTGAAAGTATTCGGTGTGTATTTCCTTCTTCCTTCAGCCGAGCGGACGGATGTGAAAGTCAGCAGCCGTGACAGAGGTAACATCCTCCGTGCCAAGAAGTATCGCCGGGAGTATGTGCTGATGAATCAAAACGAAACGAAGGAGAGGAAGAAGAATATTACGGAGGAGGGTAAGAAACAACGAAGGAAGAAACATTTGTAGCTAATATATTTTAAATAAAGATGTTCCTTTTCCTTATCAATGGAGCCTTCTTAGTGAAAACAGACCACAAAACAGAATTAAAAACGGAGATATGCGTGAAGAACTCTGGTCGTATACAATCCTTGATAATCCCACCCCGCCTTCACCCTTATTTGAGTAATTGTATTACTTACTGCCCTTGTGCCTTATTATTTGTGAATGAGCATTTCATCTATCGCTGTGCGCTTTCTTCAATCCATCTTAAAATAATAATAATAATAATAATAATAATAATAATAATAATAATAATAATAATAATAATAATAATAATAATAATAATAATATACAGCTCCTTGGTTGGTCCCGGGTTCAATTCCCGGCCAGACTGCTGATTTTTCCTGGGGCTGGTTAATTTCTCTGCCTCGGGGTTGAGTGTGGTGTTCGTCTTGACACATCTCTAATTACCTACAGCAAGCACAGAAGCACGCAATAACGAATATATCACTCCGCATAGAGTGGTTTCCAGGAAGGGCATCCTGCCGTAACATCAGCTTTAATTAACAAGGCATGCCAAACACAAGTTACTCGTAATGGGAAAAGGCCAGTAATAATATTCTTCCTCTAAGTGTTTATCCTACTGATATAGGGTCCGGTTGATGGATCAAGGAACGCCATTTCCCGCGATCAAACATATAATTATGCTGTAGGTGGAGTGCTCTTAAAGAAACCAAACCCCATGGCACTACAGCCCTTCAAGGGCCTTGGCCTACCAAGCCACCGCTGCTCAGTCCGAAAGCCTGCAGATTACGAGCTGTCGTGTGGTCAGCACGACGAATCCTCTCGGCCGTTATTCCTGGCTTTCTAGACCGGGCCCGCTATCTCACCGTCAGATAGCTCCTTAGTTCTAATCACGTAGGCTGAGTGGACCTCAAACCAGCCCCCAGGTCCAGGTAAAAATCCCTGACCTGACCGGAAATCGAAACCGGTGCCTCCGGGTAATAGGCAGGCACGCTACCCCTACACCACGGGGCCGGTTTGGAGTGCTCTTATATCGGTGTTAATGGCATCCTGCCATCGTTGTTTTGGCCTTCCAATTGGTCGAGTTCCGCTGGATTGAAGGTGCTAGGCAATATTGGCGACGGTGTGAGGTACTGAGCGCTTGATGTGGACGTACCACTGGCGACGTCTCCGACGCATTTTTTCTTGTATTGGGCGATGCCAATCTTCCTCCGAATAGCGTCGTTTGTGATGTGGTCAAGCCAAGAGATTCCCATCGATCAACGCAACATACGCATCTACTGTATATAACCTGAAGTTGGTGCTCTACTCTTCTCGTAATTGGCCAGCACTCAGCTCCATTCATACCGACTGAACGAACTACTATACGGTATATTTTCGACTTCAGACGTGTAAGGAAAGTATCAGTCTTCGGTAGGTTTTCACCACTGACTTCCATATCACCGTCGCTCTAATTTTTAGGGTTTTTTAAAGACCAAATCTGCTGAGGGTGTCACGGCAGACTAGGACCTGGTGTTTCAGATGACATCATCCACACAGAGTACGTTCCATGGACCTTCGCTCTTTAAAGTCTCGAGTGATCATATCCATTCCACAAATAAAGAGTAATCGTAATCTTTATTTTTCTACTAGATCTACAGCAATGAAGCCTTATTGATCCTTTTCAGAAGAAAAATAATAATGCCTAGCCTAGTCTGCTTAAGTTGCTGTACACATATCATAAAGCTCGTATAGTAAAAATAACTAACACCAAAAAAAAAAAAAAAAAAAGAAAGTTACTGGAAATGATAATAATCAATTGTCAATAAGTCACTGTTGTCTTTTCATATATAAACCAAACCTCAAAAAAATCTCAATATTGCTGTTAAGAACAGGGATAAAACGAAAACTGATAGTATTGAAAATAATAATAATCAAATGTCAATGCTTCACTGATGTCTTTTCAGATATCAACGATCTCAATATTGCTATTGATAAAGAGGGATAAAACGTAAACTAATATAACTATTGGTAATTCCATCTATTTGACAATATGGCAATACTAGTAATGGGAAACTAAAACTGGCAACATATAACTGGGCAGAGTACAATGCTGTGTCGGACTGAATCAGCACTTAGGCAACAGAGTATATCGCTTCCGGCCGGGATCTCATTCAGCGCATTCTCTCTTGAACACTGACCTTTCTTATATTCTACTTATGTTGCACACCTGACTATCACTAGGCTACTAGAGCCCCAGCTCATATTCCAACCATCCCCATATATTCACTTTCTCCTTAGCACCTGTCCTAGTTACATACACTCTCTTCCTCATTCACTACACACTTCACCGTCTGGTATCATGCCTCTTCAGACCCACTTGTCATTTAACCGCTCTTGTCATGGCTATGTATAACATGCACACACTCCACTATTCTCCAGAACGCAGCAATTTACTTCCAACTACAAATTACCTTTTTTACTTCTTGTCACTATGCCTTCGTCTTCTCTGTTCTTTTTGCCCCATATCTCTCTTAAGCTCAAACTTCTCCCTTTCATTAGGGCACCTCTTGCTTCTTCTTCCTGACTCCCAGTCGTATTTTCGCTTCGTTTGCGTGCTCTTGTTACATCCTGCGTTTCTACTCCCACAATCACTCCCTGTTTTCTTCTTTCTTCTTTCCCACTGGCCTCCGTTCTGGACTCCTTCAATATTGCCCTGGTCTCCCTTATTTCCCTCCTCATCTCTGCTAATACCTCCCTGTTCGCTACTTCGAATACTTCAGCTATCGCATCCATCCCTTTCTTTCTTTCTTGCTGCGAGCTTGGATCCGGTGCTTTATTGTCCTTGGTTCTTTCTTTACCTCCATGTCCGTCTTCGCCCACTTTACTGTCTCTGGTCTGTCTTACTTCCACACTTTTCCCCACTACCATTTCGTCTTTGCTGTCATTTTCCATCTCTCGTAATTTCTTCGCAGGCCACACTCTGGTCCATATACCGTTAGTCACAACTAATTTTTGACCCTTAATATAGGCTCTCAAACCTTGTAATTTAGCCCTGGCCAAATGTTTCTTCAGTGTGTTAATGTTCTTTACCCCTTCTCTGCCAATGTCTTCTTTGATCCAAATTTTTGTGCTACGTATGTTGTCTGCACCTTTTAACACTGCTTCCGCCATCAAGGTGGAAAACAGCTTGAATTTTATCGGCCTGTCACCCCTTTTTTTGCCTATCCTTTCCACATCATCAATGTCAACTTCGCTAAAGTTAATTCTCATCATTTTCTGGATAATCTCCACTACTTTGTATGTTGTCAGTACTTTATCTTCTCCTTTATCTTCCGGTACTCCATATATAAATAGGTGTTTCTTCCTCCGTTCTCGGTTACAGTCTTCAATTTCCGATCGCAGCTTCACCACCTCTCCTTCCATCTCCCTTATTCTTGTCTTGAGTGTTATAATCTCTCTCTCGTTGGATTCCACTTTGCTCATTATCTCGTCTGTTTTTCCCTGTATCCACCGTCGTATATGCTCAAATTCCTTCATTTGCTCCTTCATCATATTCTTAATCTGCTCAAACGGGCATACTTCTTCCACCACTTCTTTCACCACTTTTTTATGACCTCCACGTCTTCCCAGTTCATGTTGCCACTAGAAGTCGGGCAGGGTTTACCTCTACACCTCCTATAGTTAGTAGTACCAATATCACCGCTGCCGCTAATATCATCTCGTCCACCATTCTTGCTTCCATTATACCTCCTTTATTTCTAGCTATCTCCTTTCCCTATTTCCTCTGCCATCTCCCAATAGCTGCACGATATTGCTCCACTCCAATCATCGTCCTCTTCCCACTCGAATTACTATACCACACACCGTTCACATTCCACGCTGACTCTCCTGAGACCTCCACACAATACGTCCGTCCCCGAACGCTGACTAGGTTAGACTGAAATAAAGAGTAGAGATAATAATAATAATAATAATACTCGTATGGCCTCAGCTACCGTGTGCAGACATTTCGATTTGACGCCATCTGGCTGTCTGCTCGTCAAAGAGTAGAAATGACAGTTTAGAACCTTGGTGAGCACCAACTTTGATTAGAAAGCTGTCTGATACACCATCGGGATATACTCTACTACTGGCATCAACATAGAGCATTTGAACCCTATTAATTTTTTGTTCTGGAACTCTATGATCTCGCAGTGCATACTAAAGTAGACGGTGTGGTATGCGGTGGAAAGCCTTCTCAAGAACAAGAATGGGCTTTTATTTTTCACAATGCATCTCAATGAGCTGTCGAGCTGCAAAGATGGCATCAGTGGCCCCAGATCCTTTAACGAAACCACACTGATTTTGGCTCAGATACACAATGTCACGCAGTCGTTTGTCCAGAATCATTTCGAAAATTTTCATTGTGAGTGACGGGAGGCGGATTTCAGGATAATTAGAGCACACAGCTTGATCACCCTTATTCTTGGAAACTGGGATTGTGAACCTTGTTGTCCAGTCAGTGGGTATATGACCAGCATCCAGAGTGGCATTAACAAAAGTTTGTTAGCCAGTCTATTGCTGAATTATGAAATTCTTTGATCTTCTAAAGATCTGCTGGAAGTTCATCAGGTCCAGAAACTTTTAGAGACTTAATTTTGTTAACTGCTCCTGTAGTCTTCTGTGTATTAATAGTTGGAATTGATCCAGAAGTTTATCAATCTTCAGGAATTGGTGTATGTGTGAATTCAATATGCGAAGTACTCACCCCAGCAATCTAATATCTTATGTTTCTCCAATAGTCGCCTTCCTTTCTTGTCTTTCACACACATATAACTGTCTACATCTTGACCTGTTCTTTAGGGAGCTAAGGTAAGTTGGTAAATCATCCTTTCTCTCTCCCTGGACCCTAACTGCTCCTATGAGCCTTGAAAGTGAACAGGTCTTGTTCTGGCTGCAGTTTTCTTGGTTTCTCGTCGCACATTGACATACTCCTCTCAGCTCTCTACAGTTTTCTGTACCAGCCTTTCTTGTATGTTTATTTCTTCTCCTGAACATTCGGTTGCACCTCAGCAGTACAGAGCAATGGCTGTTTATCTATAAAACGACGATCAGATTTTGTAACGGCAGGAGTTGATTTAGCAGCGCTGGTGATGGATCTACATACATTACTCCGCGTACTATCAACTGAGAAAGGATTCATGAGATTACAGTGAACAAGAGTAGATGTCTAGTATCTTATTTTCCACTTGATATTTTTAGACCCAGTCAAACAAAGGCTTTTTTCGCAATTCCAGATGTTCATGTTAGCAACAAGCAACTTGTGCTGTGGAGCCACAAAATCAGACGGGATTACTTTTACGTCACTGATGGCGAGCAAAGCATTTCGTCTGAAAAGCAAAAAATCTATTTGACTTTTGTAATTCCCAATGGTGTAGGTGATGAGGTGAGATAAACGCTTCTTGAAAAAGGTGTTGCTGATGACAAGATTATCAGTTTCAGCAAAATCAAAAATTCGTCGCCCACCAGCCCCTTGCGGACTGCAACTCTCTTAGAGAACTGTATTACGCCATATGGCTGCACGCACCAGTACATACCTCGTGACTAGTAGCGTGACGCTGCACCATCTTGGCTTGTGGACTCGTCATCAATGCAACCTGTGTGTTAGAAGCACCAGTATATTTGTTTTACTGGTGTATCATAATACATCTGGTCATGTTGTAACTGGTTATTGTATATTCTACCAGACAGAATTTTGCCCAGAGCCAACGCCATCTATACAGAAGATGTATAGCCAAATTCACCATTGTTTTTGTATGCTGCTAGGACAGTAATTGCGTAGCCAGGACAGCATCCGACGACGCTAGAGCAACCGAGTCCTTAGAACAGTTATAATTAGGGCTCGAATCTTTAGGAAAAGTCATATTTTTCTTTGTCTCTGTTTTCTTGCCTGATGGGATTTTGGTGCAAATCAAGTGATTATCTTCGTAATTAAATGATTTTTATTTGTCATATATAAATGCATATTTTGGCTATTTTTGTCATAATGTCTTATTTTGAGCTTTTTTCGTAGAAACGTCATATTTCGGTCACATTTCGGCGGTCTGACGACAGCTGTAGCTGTGCAAAATTACCTTCAACTTACCTAATGCGAACTAGTATTCACAAAACTGCTTCTCGGTATCACATCTGCAGTTGATACAAGTGGAATACTCTGCCTCTTGTATCTAGATTACGCAGGAATTTTTTTCGAACAGTTTGTCAGAAAGTCTGGTATATATTAAGTTCAACTTCGGAATTATATCGAGTGCAATTACTCGTTTAGAAGTTGCCAGCTTAGAAATTTATGCAAGTATTGAAATTGTACTGGAAAAGAGACTGTATAGAGAAGATAAGAATATGTAAAAAAAAATAGTCCTAAGAGTTAAGGATATTGAAAAGCAAAATATTGCTGCACAACGTAGAAGTAAGAGGTCATTAGAAGAATTTTGTAAGGTAAGTGGGAAAATGAGGATAAATGTAGAGATAATAACAAAAAAGGCAATGAGGGGTATAATATGGTGGTTAATGGGGATACATAAAAATAAAGCATACAGACAAAACAGAGATGAAAATAAATGTTTACTATGTTCTGTAGAAGTGGTATGGGCACACCTTATAAAAGATTGTTCAATAACAAAGCAAATACAAGAGAAATTTATAGATGAGGAGGATGTAAGGAAAATTGAGAACGAGAATCAGCTGTATACAACTGTAAAGTTATTGAACAGAGAATGGATGCACCCGGCGAGAATTGCAAAATTATTTAACATTATTAGGGGAATGTGGAGTAGGAAACTGAGGGAAGGAAAGGATGGGACACATGTCAGCCAGGAACTGAATTGTGCCTAAGGTAACCTAGACAATATAATCCCGTTGAAGTCTAAAGCCATTAGGTACGTAGGCTTAAGGTATAGTATGGATCTACTTTGTCGCAGTAGTTCTATTAGTCTGCCGTATTTCCGAATACTAATTTTCATTTTTTCCTTTTTTCAATAGTCCGTAAAGGCAATATTGAGATTCTTTGAGGTTTTGTTTATAATCTGAAACGATATTAATATTCATAGATGTTTCGGTTTTTCTTTCGAAGTGCCATCTATCAACGCAACTTCAACATTCAGTTCAGGTTATTCTTTCTGTGTCCAATTTCTAATCATCTGTGTTTATACTAATATTCATTGAATGTACCAGTTATTAACACAATTTCAATAGTTATCTCAGATTACTCCTTCTAATTTTGTATACTGCATGTATCACAAATTATGAAACGGTTACAATAAACAATACCCTCTCGCTAATCTATGGTTTTCGAGATTAAGGGAGACGGGTATCTTTGACTTTGACTTTGTATTGAAATTGTGAGAAGTGATGAACTTTCAGTATAACAATCACGTGGAATAGTTGGGGACAGTGTAAAACGGAAACTTCAAAAACGACTTAATCGAAATGACTGTTTTCGCTGTGTGTGTGCAAGGTAAATGATGTTCTTAGAGGAGAAGGTACCAGTACATTTCAAGATGAGAAGAGTGAAAATGCACTGTATGCCCTGCCGCTCTACCATAACGTATTGGAAGACATCAACTTAATTCATTTCGAGGTGCTCAATTAAAACTTTAACGCATTTCGGTAATCTTAATTAAATCTGGGTTTAAACGTTCCAAAATATTTTTTAAAACATATTGATTTCTAGTTTTCTCGTATTTCAAACCACCAATTCTGGGAACAAACATGTTTTTACTTTTAAAAAGTTGCGTGATCTCATAATCTTAACGAACTTAGTACTTTATAGGTACTTATTCACAAATGTTTCATAAATGAATCAAGGACAATAGACTGTATTGTGCCCGTCCTAGTCAGTCATCGAACACGAGACACCCCAGGGGTGCTCAGTTCGGTGGCTGTAGGCTTATAAAATAAATGAATGTGGCAGGATTATCATAGGGTTCATCAAATGAGTGCGTTCCAAGTAGAAAACAAATATGACACTTTTATTCAATTAAATGCAGTATTGGCCATCCTGAAATCTATGATTATGATTATGATCGTTACGTTAAGGAATTTAATCTGGCTCTTGATGTAACAAACCTAGGCACACACACAAATGGGATGGTACACGGCAGTTGTTTCCCTGACATTCTAACAGAGTATTTACATTGTAAAATTTTTTTATCGTCTTCAAAGTTATTAAGTTATTTGTTTAAAGTTGAATTGAAAATTTTCATTCAGAAAAATGAGGTCTGGGCCAAGCCTTCATCGATAATCTGGAAAAAATGCAGTAATTGTAAGAACGAATTTAATAAAGAAAATAACCAAGATTCAAAAAGTTAACACTTATGACAAAATAATAAAATTTACAGTCGTTATCTTAACAAAAATGAAAAGTTGAATTTGCCTTGGTTTTCTCTAAGTTAATCCGAGACGTCGGATATACCTGTTCACGTCGTCTCACATCTCCTTTCGTGAGAATTTATATTGAACGTTAAGTATTTGACCAATGATTAAACTAAATAAAACGCCTCTCGGGCTTGCAAACGTAAATAAATGGGGATAATACCATCCATGTGGAGATCCTGTCCACTATCAATCGATAATATCAGTGTCACATGTTTCAGAATAGAACACATAAAAAAAAAAATAACCCTCTAAATACTAATAAATCACTACTTCTACAGCTAACTACGGAAATTGGTAAGAAGACTGTGAGTACTAAGAAGAAAATATCTACACTATGTACATGTCGACGAGTGTCGATCAACCGTTTTACTCTCCTATTAACAAATTTATTGAGTTACAGCAAGATTGAGTTATCACATGAGAGTAAAAATTACATCAACGAATGAGCTGGTATAATCACGAATCAGACATTATTTAGATATTTCGTCGAAGACTTGTTCTTTAGACCTAAGGCCTTCTCGAACATTCATCTGTACCTTGAGATTGAAATTACTGGATTACTTGAGAAAATTTGGGATATTCCCACGAATTAAAAGTACATCGATAAACATGGACTTTCATTTTCTTCATCTGAAGACACTAATATTAGGCTACACTGCATTTATCGCGAATAATCAATAAACATGTGAAAAGCTCAGTTTCGCGAAGATTCATGCCAATTATTCCATATACTCTATACGTACAATATACCACAATGACGACTTTAACCTGTCGCATCTTAATCTCAAATATGTAGCCGTGAAATATCAGGACCTACCATCGTCCTACGAATACATAATATCCACTTAAAAGTGTCTCGATGATTAATTACATCCAATTAATTATCACATGCTTCCAATGCACATGTTCACATTAAATTCTCACATAGAATTCGGACTCAATATCCCGATGACACGTGGTCTCAGACACGAGGTACAAGTAGAAGTTCAAATACAAGGAAAATATAGAAAATACGGACGAAATATCCTACCATTAAATCCATCAAACATAAACTAGTTCATATTCGTGACGAAATTTACTCAATAGGCAAAGATGGTGTCGATAACACATGGATAACTCTATCAGAACCCTCACTGTCAAATTCATGGCCACATGGTCATTAAATAATCACATGTGTCAGTTTTATGACGTATTCGAGCAAATAAACTGCCATAAAAAAGTGTCAAAATAGCTTACGAAGAAAAAGAAAGAATAGAACAAAACTACATAGAACAGATATAAATGAGACGTAATCGACTTAACTTATAGATGAATCTTCATGTCTGGAAGTCTGGGTTCTCAATCAGCCATGCCAGGAAGAAAGAATCTGCATCCCGGCGCCGCCAACGATGGTCAAAGGTTTAGAACCTCATGGTGAAGCACTGATAATCCATGATGTGAGATTCCGTCCTCTTCTGGAATTTATTCACGTCCACGTCTTCCGCGTCCACTCGTACGAAAGCTGAAACTTACACAAAATGTTTTAGAGTAGGCTCCAAGCACACACGTAACAGTATTTTAGAAATGACACGTACTTAAGGGATTAACGTCTGCACATTCGACGTCTGATCACAGCACTGTTCTAAATTATATCCAATTTTCAGACGTGTAGAGCACAGGAGTGAAGCGACGTTCCACGCTGAGCGACTGAAGGTGGTAATCCAAGACACGCCAGAGGGTGTGTGAGAGCGAGTATTCGTATCACATGACTTAAATGTCATGTCTGGTGCACATACACGGAAGTAAAGTCAATTGAGGGGCTAAATTCTTCTACTGTACGAATCTACAACTTCATCACCATCTTAGCCACAAGGTCATGCAAATTATTCCATAATTTCAGTTTTTAATTTATATCCTCCAAATGTGCTATTCTTTTATCCAGTTTATTTTACTTTAGTCCTTGAGCCTTCCGCAATTATGCACGTCGCCATCAAAGATATTACAAATATTTCATTCATATCATTCCTCACAATTATAGGTGACACGCGCTGGCCTCCTTCTTCCAGTCACCAACCTTCATTTTTTTATTTTTATTCCGTTAGCCAGTCGGCCGCTCTCTGCACAAAAAAAACTCGTTCTCGCCCCTGTTCAAGGTCGCGCGCACCCCATCTCGCCGACAAGCAGACACAAGCCGCACCAACACCTGTTCTCTCATTTGTGGCCTGACGGTCACATCCACCTCTTACTGGGACAAAAATTTTTAAGCAAGGTTAAAAATTTTTAAAATCGTGTTCATTCCTTAAAATGTGGTCCGTATGCTATCCACTTCACTGTTTAATTTTCCATGTTATTTATAATTTCAGGCATCTGTCAGTTGTCTGAACGGTAATCATTCTGCACGGCACAAACTGGTATTTCTTCGATAGCCGACCTGGGTCTTTTCTTTTTTTTTCTTTCCTCACTCTTCTGCTTTACGGTAGAGTCTTAGGTTCGAGGCATTGAATATAAATTCCTGTCGTCCATCGAGACTTTGGACTCGGTAGGCGTTGTTGTTATACGACCTTATAACCTTAAATGGTCCAGTATACAAGTCAGCAAACTTGCCGTAAAATCGTTCTGTAGGGCTGGAGACCATCGGTTTTCTCACTAAGACCAGTTCGTTCACTTGTAAAGGTCTGTGAAATCTTTTCCTCGCAACTCTGCGTAACCTGCGGTCAGCCTGTTTACGCAGGTGCTCTGCTGTTATTTCAATGCGCCTTGCTGGAGTTGGTTGTACGTCAGGCGGACATTGTACGATGTTTTCCCAAGGTCGAGAGGGAAACTGCCCGTGTTGAATAAGAACGGGTATCTGGCCTGTGGATTCATGAATGGTATTGTTATGGCAATCCATAAGAATAGGCAGTACTTTTATCCAGTTCCAGTGACATTGTCCAGAGTATATTCTGCAAAACTTAGCGATTTCGGGCATGACCCGCTCGGCTGGGTTACCGGCTGGATATCTGATTGAATTTAAGACGTGTTTGATATCAAGCTGTCTCATGGCTTGTTGGAACTCCTGAGATGTAAACTGAGGACCATGGTCCGATAATAAGAACTCTGGTTTGCCCATCGTAGGTATCACGTTACGTGTAATGCGTCTCAAAATTGACTTGGTATTACTCTTCTGTATGGCGAAAAGTGACAAGAATTTAGAAAAGACATCTATGGTCACTACTACATGTTTGTTTCCATGGGTTGACCTGGGAAGTGGTCCGAATAGGTCGATTGCGAATACCTTCCTGGGCTGTTCAGGCAATAACGGAATGGGATATTGTTTTAGCAGGCGATTGTTCGGCTTTACACGTTGGCACGTGTCGCAGGTTCCGATTGTTACTCGTACCATCTCTCTCATCTTTGCCCATGTGAATGTTTCTTGTATAGCAGCCACCACCTTATCTGTCCCAGCATGACCTGTAGTTCGGTGTGTTAACCAAATAATTCCCTTCTGCAATTTTGCAGGAACCACAATTCTTAATTTTGTGTGGTCCGCGTCCACATATTTATGTAACAGTTTATTGAACATCAGGTAGTGAGATGCCAACTTGTGGATAGCTTCATAGTCTAGATCACCAGCTACCAGCTTCCTTTCAAAGTAATCAATTAGTTTACGAGTAAAGGTATCTCGTCTCTGCGCCTGTCGAAGATATCCGAGTCTTCTTAGTGTTTCTTGATCCTCGTTTATTAGGTCTACATATTGTACAGAAGCGCTACTTTCTTCCGGATTCCGGCTCAGGGCGTCAGCTATGACATTATTTCGTCCATGACAGTGTTCGAATTCAATGTCGAATTGTTGAACAAAGAGAGACCACCGTGAAACACGTTCGTTTGCAATTGTGGTTTTCAACATGAACGTTAAAGCCTTATGGTCAGTTCTCAATATCACAGGGTATCCGAAAACAATTTTCTGCCAGTGTCGCAGAGCACAAACTATGGACAGCATCTCTAGCTCAGTAGTGTTATAGTGCAGTTCATGGCTCCGTAGTTTTCTACTATAAAAAGCTAAGTACACTTTATTCGTAGGATTAGTAACATCTTCTTGGAAAAGAACAGCTCCTATTCCTATTGTGGATGCATCCGTCTGGATTATGAATTTAGAATTAAAATCTGGGTAACCCAACTTTATGCTTTCATTGAGTAAAGATTTTATTTTTCTAAAGGCCTCTTCACATTCGTGGTTCCAGCACCACCTGTTGTTTTTATGTAGCAGTTTTTGTAGTGGCGCTACTGTATCAGTATAGTTAGGACAATGTTCCGAAAAAAATCCACATAAGCCCAGGAATTGCCTTACATGTTTGACCCGTCGCGGCCGCGGAAAATTACTAATGGCCTGAATCTTCGCAGGATTAGGTCTTATCCCTGTACCGTCCACAACGTGACCTAAAAATAAGATCTCAGGTTGGCAAAAGTTAGACTTTTCCAAGTTAATTTTAAAACCAGCGTCTTGCAAGTTGACCAACAGTTTCTCCAACTGTTCCAGATGTTCTTCAATACTTTTACTTGGGAGAATGATATCATCCATGTACCTCACGGTCTGTTCTTTCACCTCATCTGTGAGATTTCTATCTAAGGCCCTCAGCAAAACACATCCTGATGTCTTGATCCCGAATGGAAGTCTGACGAAGACGTAGGTTTGCTGGTCAAAGAGGAAACCTGTTAATAGTTGTGATTTATCGTCCAACACTATGTGATGGTATGAAGAAACTATATCAACTCCGGTCAGGTACGAACTACCCTTAAATCGTCGGATCAGGTCTTTCAGGGGCGTAACTTGATTGTGTTCCGGTATGATACGCCCATTTAATAGACGCGCGTCGAGGCACAATCTCAAGGACCCGTTCGGTTTACGAACCACGGCCAGTGGATTAACGAATGGAGTGGTAGCCTTTCGAATAATTCCATTAGCTTCCATTTCTTGAATAATTTTCTTCACTTCCGTGAAGTACTTCTCAGCGATAGGATAAGGTTTACGTTTGTACGGTGTCCAGTCATTGACTAGGAGTGAGTACTTGAAATTTGGGATCTTTCCCGGCTTGTCACTGAAAACACTCTCATATTTTGTCAATAATTCGAGTAATTTTCCCTGATTCTCCTTGGAACATTTGGCTTCGCTGACCTTTCTCCTTACTAGGCTAACGAAATCCTGCTTCGTTTCATCCTCTGCCATTTTCTCCGGTGAGGTAAAAAACCCTTGTTCTATTCCAGTGTTTTCCTCCTGAATTACCTCAGCAACTGAGCTAGCCGGGCTATCTTCGTCTTGATCCGCCTCTATCTCCCTGGCTTTCAGTACCCCATGATGATCAGACAGAAGTGACGTTCGTTCCACTGTATTTGCGTTATATAGATAAATTTCATTTTTTTGCATGTTGATAATGGCATTGTACTCTTTCATAAAGTCAGCTCCCAATATAAGATTAAAATTAATTTTGTTCATGACAACAAATATGTGTGGAAATACAGTGTCACCTAGCTGGAGATCAATGTACACCTGTTCTTTGCATGTAGTGGTTTTGTCCGGAATTATTCCCTTTACTTTAACATTTGAGACCGGTATAGTGTGTATGGCATGTTTGTTTTTCAGCTCCTCACACAAAGCTTTAGAAATGATACTAATGGACGCGCCTGTGTCTACAAGAGAGTACACCCTAAGACCGTATAATCGGGTGACTATAATTGGTAGCCCTTTAGACTTATCAAGTTGACATGGTTGTTTTTCCTCGATTAGGTCTTCCGGTTTCACGAACCATGAGTCTATTTGAGCAACTGTCCATTCCTTCATATAAAATAAATCGTTAAAGGAGAGTGAAAAAGTCGGTCTTAAATTGTCGTTTTTTTTTTTCCTTGACCCTCCGGCGCATATTGTGGCGCGGAAGGATTTAGCTCCCTAGCCTCCAGCTGTTGATTCCTATGTCGTTGTAACTCTAAGCTTTCGGCTCCTGTCACATCTGGATCGGTGTCTTGATTATGAATGGCGTCCTTCCATTTTGAGCCTTTTTCAGTTTCCTTCCGTAATTCTTCAATGTACCTCATGCTTTCTCGATGACGGTTCTCCATTTCATCTCTGAAATTCCGGTAGTTACGATCTGAAGAATATCTAGGTCTATCATAAGGCCTATTCCGTCTATAGTCCTGTGGTCGATCCCGTGTCCTGTAATTTCCCCTTCTTCGGACATTCTTCGGATCTTCCATCCTGTCCTCTCTGGGTCTCATTCTTCTCTCTTCCCATCGACGATTGTACGCTCTGGGATAGTTTTTGTACTCTTTAGGTCCACTCTGATTTCCGTTTTCAGGCATTGGAGGCGAATTCCGGTTTTTCGGAGAGTCTATTACGTTGACCTGATAAGTATTGCTCCTTTGAGTTTTCGGTACTGTTGAGACATTCATGGTGTGGTCGAGCTGTCTGAGAATAGTCTCAGCCTGCACGGCGGTCTGAACATTAGCAGCAATGAGTAAGCGCTGTACTTCCACAGGAAACTGCTTTGTTATCGCCTGGACCAACTCATTTTCAGATGGTGGAGTGTCGAGGTCTTTCATTCGTCGTACTTGATTACAGAAGTAATTAGCGTACTGCGTTTGCCCATCTGTGGAATATTTTCGTGAATACAAATCCAACCGTAGTGCTTGTTGCAGATCCGCTCCCCAGTATCTCTGTAGGAATAAGCGCTTGAAACCTTCATAGTCTTCAAACGTATAACGGAAAGCATGGTACCAGTTGAGCACGTCTCCCTCTAAAAATTTCTCCGCTGTTCGCAGATGTTTTTCAGTAGGGATCTTCTGTTCACGAATATATTCATCAAGGTCCCTAATGAAATTTTTAGGCGTGACCCCGTTTAAGTTGTTGAATTTTCTAGGCCTGTCCTCGCTCATTCGGATAAAATTAATGATTTGAGGTACGCTTTGTGCCGGTGTAGTACTGAGATTTACTGTGGGTTGTTCAATGTGGGTAATATTCTGAGACGATTCAGCTATGGGCGATATTCCTTCTGTTACAGTAGATTTAGCCTGTACGACCTCTTCGACATTACTCTGTCGGTCCATTAATGATGTCACTAAGACCCTAGTGCTCCTATCCTGCAACTTCAAGAATCCTACTTCTTTTTCTAATTTTTGGAGGGCGTCCATATTTTCCTCCATCTTCTGTTTCCCGGACTTGACATCTCCGGCAAGATTAATAATTTGCTCGAGTATTTCCGACTTGTCTTTGTCAATCATGCTCTTGATATCATCGAACTGGAGTGAAATATCTTGTATCTCCATTTGGTTGACTGAGATACTGTCCTTTACGGAACGGAGATCATCGTCGACCTTCTCTTTTATTCTCTTCAAGTCTTCTGTGACCTCTCCTCTAAGATTTTTCACTTGTTCTGACATCTCTTCTTGTGCCGTGGAAATCTCTACCTTTATAACATCTATCTCTTTCCTCACTGATTCAATGTTATTTCTGACTAGGACTACGTCACTCTGAAGAGCGGTGACCTTCCCGGTGATAACCTTATTATCCTCTTTAATCTGACTCGTCAAAGTAACAACTTGTTCCAGGGTTTTTTTCTGATTTTCCCTGCACTCTAACACGATATTGTCAATCCGACAACTAGTTTCCTCCAGTTTTGCATATAGTTCGTCACGACCTTTTTTCGCCTCTTCCTGTATTGCAGCACCCATAATGTTCATTTTCTGACTCAATCGTTCATTACTATCTTCCTGAATTTTCCTAAATTCCTCGTCCTGTGCTCTCCTATTCTCTTCCTGTATTTTTCTGAATTCCTCCTTATTCTCGTCTTGTGCTCTCCTACTCTCTTCCTGTATTTTTCTGAATTCCTCTTTATTCTCCTCCTGTGCTCTCCTACTCTCTACTGTCATAGTCTCTAATAACTTCCTAATCTCCTCGAGATCCATTCTATTATTCATAAAGTGACCTGTGTCAGCAAACGCCGAAATGCAGAAACTTTCCCCCCAGACATGTTGATTGTGATAAGGCAAATTCAAGTTTCACGAAGAAAATTCCTAACCCTCATTTTTCCATGTGAAACACATAATCTTAAGTAAAATACTCTGAAAATTCCGCGTACTCTGTTAGAATTCTACCTAACTGGGATGGCATTAAATCTGAAATGAACCGGCCGAACCGTGAATAATTAATAATTTGAGCAGGTCAATTTAAACCACGTGGAGAAGCAATTAATCAAGTTCCACGATGGATTAAGCCACATTTTTAAGCCACAAATCGAGCCCCACGTTGGGCGCCACTAAGATGTGCCCGTCCTAGTCAGTCATCGAACACGAGACACCCCAGGGGTGCTCAGTTCGGTGGCTGTAGGCTTATAAAATAAATGAATGTGGCAGGATTATCATAGGGTTCATCAAATGAGTGCGTTCCAAGTAGAAAACAAATATGACACTTTTATTCAATTAAATGCAGTATTGGCCATCCTGAAATCTATGATTATGATTATGATCGTTACGTTAAGGAATTTAATCTGGCTCTTGATGTAACAAACCTAGGCACACACACAAATGGGATGGTACACGGCAGTTGTTTCCCTGACATTCTAACAGAGTATTTACATTGTAAAATTTTTTTATCGTCTTCAAAGTTATTAAGTTATTTGTTTAAAGTTGAATTGAAAATTTTCATTCAGAAAAATGAGGTCTGGGCCAAGCCTTCATCGATAATCTGGAAAAAATGCAGTAATTGTAAGAACGAATTTAATAAAGAAAATAACCAAGATTCAAAAAGTTAACACTTATGACAAAATAATAAAATTTACAGTCGTTATCTTAACAAAAATGAAAAGTTGAATTTGCCTTGGTTTTCTCTAAGTTAATCCGAGACGTCGGATATACCTGTTCACGTCGTCTCACATCTCCTTTCGTGAGAATTTATATTGAACGTTAAGTATTTGACCAATGATTAAACTAAATAAAACGCCTCTCGGGCTTGCAAACGTAAATAAATGGGGATAATACCATCCATGTGGAGATCCTGTCCACTATCAATCGATAATATCAGTGTCACATGTTTCAGAATAGAACACATAAAAAAAAAATAACCCTCTAAATACTAATAAATCACTACTTCTACAGCTAACTACGGAAATTGGTAAGAAGACTGTGAGTACTAAGAAGAAAATATCTACACTATGTACATGTCGACGAGTGTCGATCAACCGTTTTACTCTCCTATTAACAAATTTATTGAGTTACAGCAAGATTGAGTTATCACATGAGAGTAAAAATTACATCAACGAATGAGCTGGTATAATCACGAATCAGACATTATTTAGATATTTCGTCGAAGACTTGTTCTTTAGACCTAAGGCCTTCTCGAACATTCATCTGTACCTTGAGATTGAAATTACTGGATTACTTGAGAAAATTTGGGATATTCCCACGAATTAAAAGTACATCGATAAACATGGACTTTCATTTTCTTCATCTGAAGACACTAATATTAGGCTACACTGCATTTATCGCGAATAATCAATAAACATGTGAAAAGCTCAGTTTCGCGAAGATTCATGCCAATTATTCCATATACTCTATACGTACAATATACCACAATGACGACTTTAACCTGTCGCATCTTAATCTCAAATATGTAGCCGTGAAATATCAGGACCTACCATCGTCCTACGAATACATAATATCCACTTAAAAGTGTCTCGATGATTAATTACATCCAATTAATTATCACATGCTTCCAATGCACATGTTCACATTAAATTCTCACATAGAATTCGGACTCAATATCCCGATGACACGTGGTCTCAGACACGAGGTACAAGTAGAAGTTCAAATACAAGGAAAATATAGAAAATACGGACGAAATATCCTACCATTAAATCCATCAAACATAAACTAGTTCATATTCGTGACGAAATTTACTCAATAGGCAAAGATGGTGTCGATAACACATGGATAACTCTATCAGAACCCTCACTGTCAAATTCATGGCCACATGGTCATTAAATAATCACATGTGTCAGTTTTATGACGTATTCGAGCAAATAAACTGCCATAAAAAAGTGTCAAAATAGCTTACGAAGAAAAAGAAAGAATAGAACAAAACTACATAGAACAGATATAAATGAGACGTAATCGACTTAACTTATAGATGAATCTTCATGTCTGGAAGTCTGGGTTCTCAATCAGCCATGCCAGGAAGAAAGAATCTGCATCCCGGCGCCGCCAACGATGGTCAAAGGTTTAGAACCTCATGGTGAAGCACTGATAATCCATGATGTGAGATTCCGTCCTCTTCTGGAATTTATTCACGTCCACGTCTTCCGCGTCCACTCGTACGAAAGCTGAAACTTACACAAAATGTTTTAGAGTAGGCTCCAAGCACACACGTAACAGTATTTTAGAAATGACACGTACTTAAGGGATTAACGTCTGCACATTCGACGTCTGATCACAGCACTGTTCTAAATTATATCCAATTTTCAGACGTGTAGAGCACAGGAGTGAAGCGACGTTCCACGCTGAGCGACTGAAGGTGGTAATCCAAGACACGCCAGAGGGTGTGTGAGAGCGAGTATTCGTATCACATGACTTAAATGTCATGTCTGGTGCACATACACGGAAGTAAAGTCAATTGAGGGGCTAAATTCTTCTACTGTACGAATCTACAACTTCATCACCATCTTAGCCACAAGGTCATGCAAATTATTCCATAATTTCAGTTTTTAATTTATATCCTCCAAATGTGCTATTCTTTTATCCAGTTTATTTTACTTTAGTCCTTGAGCCTTCCGCAATTATGCACGTCGCCATCAAAGATATTACAAATATTTCATTCATATCATTCCTCACAATTATAGGTGACACGCGCTGGCCTCCTTCTTCCAGTCACCAACCTTCATTTTTTTATTTTTATTCCGTTAGCCAGTCGGCCGCTCTCTGCACAAAAAAAACTCGTTCTCGCCCCTGTTCAAGGTCGCGCGCACCCCATCTCGCCGACAAGCAGACACAAGCCGCACCAACACCTGTTCTCTCATTTGTGGCCTGACGGTCACAGTATATTCAGAATATTAATGTGAAAGTAAGAATAAAGTTAACAAGCGTGTATCAAAGGAATTGCCGTTTCGATTTATAACTTATTTTTAAATTTCCATATTTATATTCATTTTCGGGTCATATTTCGAAATTGTTACGTCATATTTCGTCACTTTTGAGGTCATATTTGCTTGCTTATTTGGGCTATTTTTAGGTCTTAAACATCCAAGCCCTAGTTATAATATACGCACTTTAAGTGTGAATAGCGGGTGTGTAGGAGACCGTTTCATTTTATAATCTGCGAGCAGACTGCTGATGAGTGCACCTCGCGTAACAGAGTTTACGCTGCGTCGGGCGAGAAACAACATGACAGCAGTTGCTCGAAGCGACTTCCTCTAGCAAGCAAGAGGCAACGCAATACGATGTGCGTTCTCTTTCAGCTTTGATAAACTGTAGTTACAAACAATATACATACATACATACATTATCATTATAGACTGTTATGCCTTTCAGCGTTCAGTCTGCAAGCCTCTGAGAATTTACTAAACGTCGCCACAATCCTCGATTTGCAACTAGTGTTGTGGCCTCATTTAGTTCTATACCTCTTATCTTTAAATCGTTAGAAACCGAGTCTAACCATCGTCGTCTTGGTCTCCCTCTACTTCTCTTACCCTCCATAACAGAGTCCATTATTCTCCTAGGTAACCTATCCCCCTCCATTCGCCTCACATGACCCCACCACCGAAGCCGGTTTATGCGTACAGCTTCATCCATCGAGTTCATTCCTAAATTAGCCTTTATCTCCTCATTCCGAGTACCCTCCTGCCATTGTTCCCACCTGTTTGTACCAGCAATCATTCTTGCTACTTTCATGTCTGTTACTTCTAACTTATGAATAAGATATCCTGAGTCAACCCAGCTTTCGCTCCCGTAAAGCAAAGTTGGTCTGAAAACAGACCGATGTAAAGATAGTTTCGTCTGGGAGCTGACTTCCTTCTTACAGAATACTGCTGATCGCAACTGCGAGCTCACTGCATTAGCTTTACTACACCTTGATTCAATCTCGCTTACTATATTACCATAATGGGGAAAAACACAACCTAAATACTTGAAATTATCGACCTGTTCTAGCTTTGTATCACCAATCTGACATTCAATTCTGTTGAATTTCTTACCTACTGACATCAATTTAGTCTTCGAGAGGCTAATTTTCATACCATACTCATTGCACCTATTTTCAAGATCTAAGATGTTAGACTGCAGGCTTTCGGCACAGTATGCCATTAAGACCAAGTCGTCAGCATAGGCCAAACTATTTACTACATTTCCACCTAACTGAATCCCTCCCTGCCATTTTATACCTTTCAGCATATGATCCATGTAAACTACAAACAGCAAAGGTGAAAGATTACAGCCTTGTCTAACTCCTGTAAGTACCCTGAACCAAGAACTCATTCTACCATCAATTCTCACTGAAGCCCAATTGTCAACATAAATGCCTTTGATTGATTTTAATAATCTACCTTTAATTCCATAGTCCCCCAGTATAGCGAACATCTTTTCCCTCGGTACCCTGTCATATGCTTTCTCTAGATCTACGAAACATAAACACAACTGCCTATTCCTCTCGTAGTATTTTTCAATTACCTGGCGCATACTGAAAATCTGATCCTGACAGCCTCTCTGTGGTCTGAAACCACACTGGTTTTCATCCAACTTCCTCTCAACGACTGATCGCACCCTCCCTTCCAAGATGCCAGTGAATACTTTGCCTGGTATACTAATCAATGAGATACCTCGATAGTTATTGCAATCCTTCCTGTTCCCTTGCTTATAGATAGGTGCAATTACTGCTTTTGTCCAATCTGAAGGTACCTTACCAACACTCCACGCTAATTTTACTACTCTATGAAGCCATTTCATCCCTGCCTTCCCACTATACTTCACCATTTCAGGTCTAATTTCATCTATTCCTGCTGCCTTATGACAATGGAGTTTATTTACTATCCTTTCCACTTCCTCAAGCATAATTTCACCAACATCATTTTCCTCCTCCCCATGAGCTTGGCTGTTTGCAACACCACCATGATGATTTCCTTTTACATTGAGAAGATGTTCAAAATATTCCCTCCACCTCTCCAGTGATTCCCTGGGATATATTATGAGTCCACCTGAATTACTCAAAACACTGTTCATAACAATATATACTGCTAATAATAAGAGTTGGTGTGTGACATTTCTTAGAGGGAGGTCCGTTTACTGCCTGCCGAAGCGGGATAAAGGGAGTTGCTGTGTGGTTGCCATGGAAACGAGGGTGGGGCGACTGCGGTTGCCATGGAGATAAAACTTCAGGGCAGCTCGTCTTGCTGGGAGTTGCCAAACCTGTCACTGTCACTGATAAGAACCTGATTGTTTGTATAAGCGTGATCGCAAATGGGACGACACCGCCTGGCCAGGTAGTCTACAACAGATCACAGCGGTCAGAATGAAGGAGGGAACAAGGGAGCCGGAAGCGAGGGGTAAGAGCATGTAGAAAAGAATGCTGGAATGTGGCAACATCGTGAAATGGCACGTGCAATGCTCCTCCCTCCAACCTTACCTGTCAGACGCCAATTTTACTTAAGTCTAGTATAGTATACTGGACCGCCCGGCTCCTTGGCTGAATGGTTAGCGTACGGACGTTCGGTTCAGAGGGCCCCATATCAAGTGCCGCCCCCGATAAATGGGGAAAATGGTCAACAAAAAGGGGGAGTATCGGACCATACTTCTTGGCTTATTATCCGCCTTATCATCATCCCAATCACACCCCTGCGTTTTGCCATGGAGAAGAGACTAACCCTATAGAGCCAGCACTCCTAGTAAAGAAATGGACAAGTCTATTTAGACATGCTGAGAATTAGAATTTTTCCTGGTGGACACATAATATGTTCAGTACATTGGGGTCCCGTTACACGCAGACGATAATGGCACAATTATAATAAGTTACGGGTTCCAAATCCCATCGATCATGCCTGTAATAGAATATGTAATCTTGTCTGCAGGTTCTGTCATGGATTCTATGGAAAATGGCTGTCCTCACAATGAGAAGCCCGTTCGTCGAGAACAGATATTACGTATTACTGTAGATGTACACCATGAACAATAGCAGATTTTAATGGTCTGAAACCAAGGACATGGACATAAATGACTTGTAAATACGGTAAATCCCATCTTCATATATTTGGTGCCGATCCAATCAAATTTTCAAACGTGTGACAGAAACACAAGATCTTTTAACTCTAAAAATTTGACGCAAGGTATCTGCTCAAGAAAGAAAATTCTAATTAATTTATACAAATCAAACTACGAACTAATATATTCGATATATTCGCACTCGTCGTTCTTATCTTGATATTCCTCCGCACCGGCGGAGGTCATAATTTACTTGAACGGTACTCACGAACAGACTGTCAATATAATTCTCAAATTTCACACCCAATTACTAGTCATGCTTATTCTTACAAAAGTCCTATAATAATTTCGCGTGACCATTAGTATCTTGTGAAGCAGATCATCCGATGACATCTGCCGTATATGGGAAGCTACGTGTTATTGAGATGGAGGATAGGTTGTGTGAGTTTCAGGAATGTTGGGGACGAAACAAAGACAAGTTTCCGAGCCGAGGAAATTCACTGTTTACAATTAAAATCGCATGGTCCAGCCTAGATTTGAACCTAGACCCTGAGACCTAAAGACCAGGACACTGACCACTCAACCATGGAGCCGGACTACAAAATCTCTAACCTCAGACCAGAACTTGTGGTATCTCCCGCTGAAGTATTTCCAAGTTAAGGAATATTTGATTAGCTTATCGTGTATATGAAATTTGAATTATTATTATTATTATTATTATTCTCCTTAATCTGTTTAACCTCCAGAGTCGGTTTTTCCCTTGGACTCAGCCTTGTGGGGGCATGGGAAGATTGGAAGGGATAGACAAGGAAGAGGGAAGGAAGCGGCCGTGGCCTTAAGTTAGGTACCATCCCGGCATTTGCCTGGAGGAGAAGTGAGAAACCACGGAAAACCACTTCCAGGATGGCTGAGGTGGGAATCGAACCCACCTCTACTCAGTTGACCTCCTGAGGCTGAGTGGACCACGTTCGAGCCCTCGTGCCACTTTTCAAATTTTGTGGCAGAGCCGGGAATCGAACCCGGGCCTCCCGGGGTGGCAGCTAATCACACTAACCACTACACCACAGAGGCGGTCAAATTTGAATTTACTGTATTTAATTAAACAACATGAAAGGAATTGTTATTACAACACGTTCAAAGAGAGTTTTCTAGCTGTAGGTTTCTTTAACTCATGCCAGTGATATTATTGGTTTAACGTTCCATTAACTACTTTTAAAGTTTCTATGGATGCCAAGGTGCCGGAGTTTTGTCCTGCAGAAATTATTTTACATGCCGAATCTGCCAGCACTAGGCTGGCGTATTTGGATCAGTGTTAGAGTGTCAGCCGCCAGATCGTAAGATCGCGGGTTCAAACCTGACAGAGGTAATCGGATTTTTGAAGGGCGGACAAAATGTTATTCGATACTTCATGCTGTACTACGTCGGCGTGTAAAAGATCTCTGGTTAATCATTTGGTGTTCATCCAACAAAATTCATTAAATCTCAGCCATACACGCCCAAGAGAAATTCGGGTTACTCTGGCATCTAGCAGGCCTAGAGTAAAAATGGAACGTCGAAACTGACGAGCAGGCAGCCAGATGGCGTCAAATTATAAAGTTTGCACATGGTTGCTGAGGCTATATGATTTTTATGTATACGGGTGGTAGGAAACAAAGTGAATCGTGTATATGAGCGTTACTGATAAATAATTGAAAAAACAAGATATCTCGTACCGTTGTCATTTTATGAGCTGCTGAAGTTAGTCTACTTCGCGGGCTTTGTGAGGCGGTGTTGCTAAATCTCCACTTAGCTTATGACCGGCTTGAGAGCTTCAATAGAAGAAATAAATTTTTCCAGGGGAGGGACTTGAACAAGGACCTGAGCCCATAGCAAGCATGCTACGGTGGCACTGGCTGAAACCTACGGTCTGTCAGTGTTTGATGTTCATTTCACGACATGGCTCTCAAGCCCGACCAAGCCATGCGCAGATTTAGCTACACCGCCTCGTACAACCCATTTGAATTCGCCCACAACGCGATCTGATTGGCTAACTTCAGCAACTGATAAAAGGACAACGGCGCGAGATAACAACATTTTTTTTAAAATTACTTATCAGTATGACCAACGCTCTAACACTCGTATACTCGGATCACGTTGTTTCCGACCGCCCTGTATACTTTCGGACTGAGCCGGGATCGAACTTGGGCTCAAAAGGCCAGGGTTCTACAGTCTGAGATGAGGTGGTGGTGGCGATTATCCTCTACATAACACTAATCAGAGAAAAAGTGGAAGGGATCCGACACTTAGAAAAATGAAGGTATCGGCCAAATGAAGACAAGGACCACGAAGGGCGTAAAAATGAAAGACGCCCTAGCCCTCGGAAACCTAATAGCATCGGGGTCGGAAAAGAACAAGAGTTAACCAAGGGAGGTCGGATAGCATAGATAAAAAGTGAGAAACCTGACAAAAGTAAGTGGAAGCAATGCCAGGACTCAGCTAAGGGCCCCGTGGTCGTCAACCCACGCTCCAAAGTTCAGAGCCCTTGGAGCCCTTTTAGTCGCCTCTTACGACAGGTAGGGGATACCATGGGCATTATTCTACCGCCCCCACCCACAAGGGAGCAGTCTGAGATTACATTTTCTATTTTTGAAGTTAATTTTTGTTAGGAGGAAATTAAAAACAATTGTCTTAAATCATATTATCTACGTAGAAGGTAACCATTAGAGTACTTCTGTTAAATTCGTTCGCTTTATATCCGACCAATTGCGTTACGGGTTACGGGTTTGTCTGCGAGATAGTTGTAAATTACGAGAAATCTCTGATAATGATGACAGTTTCTACAGAAATGGTAACAGATCCTCACAATACCATAGGCCTATTGTACAACTTAGTAAAGACGCACATGGTACATGGACCTTGCGGCCTCCTGAATCCCAATTCAATTTGCATGAAAGTTGTAAGAAGGATTTCCCAAACTACTTTGTTGCAAAAACTAAGGATAATGTGAACGGCTATCCACTTTACCGCAAGCGACAGAATGCAAGAACAAACACCAAACGTGTAGAAGGCACCAATATTGAAATCGACAATCGCTTCATTGCTTCATACAATCGATATCTACGTATGTATTTTCACGCCCGTATTAATGTCCAAATTTGTGCAAGCATACACAGCATCACTAATACATACAGAGTGAAGCGAAATTCGCGCACTCGGGCGTCGCAGCGCGACTCCTCACAAGCCAGCAATAAAAAAAATGTATCTCACAAAAGTTCGTCCTGCGAGTATATCCGGGAGAAAAAGAACGTTGAATAGTGGCAATATGGCAACACTGTGAACACATTTGTGAGAGACTTTTTTATTGCTGGCATGTGAGGAGTCGCGCTGCGATGCCCGAGTGCGCAAATTTCGCTTCATTCTGTATATGTTTATAAAGGGCATGATCGTGAAAACTTGAAAATCACGCCAGATGTATTTTTTCATTCCAAAAATGCTTCACAAGCATTATTACGGGCGCAGTCGAAAAGTACACAACTCGCTGCCTAGTTTCAGCTGAACAAAAATTCAACATCGAGAAGTGCATACATTTTTTTCCGAAACACCCGTTCATTATGTATGGGATAAAAGCAACTGTATTTGGAAAACATGACTGAGATTCGAAAAAGATCGGATATACAATGTTTCTCCATCTGAATCAGAAACATACCATCTGCGCTTACTTTTACTTTATGTAGTAGGTGCCGCAAGCTTTTAGGATCTCCGAACATACCAAGGTATTACCTATCCAACATAAAATGGTAAGTAAGCTTGCCTGAACTAGAGATGGGACAGATGCAACGCAGCCGTTGTATCGCAACATCTCTGTTACCACAACAGGTATGGTAAAAATGTATACGACATAAATGATCGGAAATTTAATTCCGTACAACTTTAGTTGTGTAATATTTATCGATAAGGCCACTAATAACATAAATATTTAATAATAAAACTTAAGGCTTCCCCTAAACTACCATTTCACTCAGCGTGAATAAAATTATTTATAGCCTGAATTGTAATGACCCATTCCTTGACTTTACATACCGACTTTCATTAAATTCTCTTCGGCTGTTTTCTCGTCATGCGAATGCATTCATACAGACAGATGGACAAACAGACAGACAGACATGACGGAAAATTAAAAAGTGCATTTTCTTGTTACTATGGACTCGTCCGATACAAAAATGCCATTCTTTTTAAATTCTGAACAATGTATAGACAAAACTCTTATTTTATATATATCTATCTTCATCAAGAGAAAAATTTATTTAACATGTATCAGGCCCATACTGCTGCATGGCTGTGAGGTATGGGGCTATATTCCCAAGACTACACTCTCAAAATTATAAATTTTTCAAAACAAAATACTGAGATCCACTGAGATCTAATAGAAAGATACGTTCTGACGGCCGTATTCTGAATATTACGACTCAGACAAACAAGATAGCCAAGATGACCAAGGTTAGAATAGGGCCTACTCCTAGCCCAGCCTTCCGATCAGGACATCTCCGTTCTTAAACAGGTCATAAGGACCAATAAGCCGAACACTCGTTATATACACCGCGCCCTTGGCTCTCTTATGACCTGGTCTAGAATCACTATTTCGGACTAATCAAAATTATCGCACCACAAATTCACTACATAAATCAAAATGAAAAGTGCTTTTTTTTAAGAAAACCCCTTCCTTTTCACTAAATAAAATTATTGTACTGTATTCCAAATTAATAGCGAAGAGGAAGTTTCTCCTCTGGCTTGAAGGTAATTTTGCCTCCAAGTCAGATTGCTTTTTCCCCCGCCAGTGCATGAATTGAGATTTTCCGACTCATCGGGCACTCATTGGAAACAGATGAGTAAAATGGCATAGTTTTCACCCTGGGACTCTCCACTTCTTCGCCCCCAACAAACAAACAAAACAAAAATGCAATTTTCTGTACTTTTCGAAATTGTTGTATTTGTATTTTTGCCTCTCTCCTCTTCACTGGAACTGGAGCTCGTGAAATCAACAAGCGATGTTATTAAATCATCTGTTGCAGTGTCTATGATCTCTCGTTCCCGCGATTGAGTGACTGCTGGACATGGCCTACCACAAACTCGGCTGTTATAATACTGAAGGCTGTGATAATGAGGCAGGGGATGTTGTAACCAAGCAGAGGGGGAGTTAGAAAACCCCCAGGGAAGTTTATAAAGGAAAATAAACAGAAACTGACAATAAACAAGTTGGCTCTTTTGAACATTCACGAATACATAATTTTAAAGCCAACAGATCTCTGGAATCGATTTTCTAAAAAGCTCCAAAAGTTGGATTTTAGATTGTAATCGGAACATACCATTCACTGTAAAATTATTGACGTTGATCATACCGGTCGTGTTCTGTATTTTAATGTAATACCTATTAACTTGTGTCACTGTCAATATAATGACACTCATGCATGCGCGTAGCACACACGCGCAAGCATCTTCATTATGTCCGTATTGTCGTGCGATCCTTGCGTAGCCTACTGTCCTAGACAATATTTCTTTCACCAAAAATGGCTTCTACTGGTATCGTATCGTAATCTGTTTACCCTCCAGGGTCGGTTTTTCCCTCGGACTCTGCGAGGGATCCCACCTCTACCGCCTCAAGGGCAGTGTCCTGGAGCTTCAGACTCTGGGTCGGGGGATACAACTGGGGAGCATGACCAGTACCTCGCCCAGGCGGCCTCAGCTGCTATGCTGGGTGGAGGATGGGAAGATTGGAAGGGAAGCGGCCGTGGCCTTAAGTTAGGTACCATCCCGGCATTTGCCTGGAAGAGAAGTGGAAAACCACGGACAACCACTTCCAGGATGGCTGAGGTGGGAATCGAACTCACCTCTACTCAGTTGTCCTCCCGAGGCTAAGTGGACCCTGTTCCAGCCCTCGTACCACTTTTCAAATTTTGTGGCAGAGCCGGGAATCGAACCCGGGCCTCCCGGGGTGGCAGCTAATCACACTAACCACTACACCGCAGAGGCGGACCTCTACTGGTTCTACTTTTTTTTTTTTTTTTTTGCACGGAATAAGTTATATTATTTTTTCCTTTCCTTCCCATTTTTCCGTAAAGAATGCCTAAGGTGTACAAGTATAGGAACTGTGGATGTGGCCAGGCATTGAGGAGTATGAGGGAGAAGTTGGAGAGTTAGAGGGTGATAATTAGGATTTTCTGAGAAGACAGGCTCTCAAAAGCTCATCTACGGGGCTTGCCTTTGTGATACGTTGTTTTAAAATGTGGCGCCCCACGGATGGAAACATCTACGCAGAGTCGGTATTTTTAAAGCTGCCAATTACTAGGTAGAGAATTCTCTAAGTTATACCTTAAGATAGGATTAACAAAGTAAAAAATATTACATAGGAAGTCATTTGATTATATAAGGAAGTTTCTCCTCGTCCACAGATTATATTTATTCTTAGCTTGTTTGATTTCTTACCCGTGACCTTGTATATAAATATAAATTTTGGAGGTTACCATACCTTATCTGTAAATCATATGTTTGTGATCATTACGCATCGAGTCGCGCGCATGTTGAGTAATATTTGACAGGAGACCGGACTTCCCTCTGATGGTTCGGAAATGGGGACCTGGAAATGCAAGAACTGATAGTATTAGTTGAGCTATAAACATATTAACTGCATTTGTGTGTACCCTTTTCGCAAGTTGACATGGTGATGTGCAGTGCATATTATTGATATATTCAAGTTCTCCCTTCTCTAAGTGGCTGTCAAAACCCGAGCGTACTTGGTGCAGAAACAATGGCGTTTGCTAGTGCTCCCACTTTGCTCAAGACGCCGACAATGTTGGAACAGTTACTAGAAGAGATTAATTTTCAGAGAACGAAGGAGATGAGGCAGCTATTGAAAGACGGTAAAATATATTTTAATTCATCATATGCACGTGTATTGTTTTTATTCTGTAGAATGCCACTGAAAAGAAATCAGTGTTCTGCAGTTCCACCCCGATGCTAATATTGTTACAGTTTGTATATAGAAAATTCTTTACGAAACTCACATACGTTAGTTATATTTTGCATCGGTTATATTTTGCATTACACAAGTTTTTGTTTTGAATCTTGACTAGTGATCTCTTCGTGCAGTGTGCAGAACTTTATCAACGTAACTCAGTACACTGTCAAATGTGTCATGTTTCCCAGATTTTCAAATTATTAAATAAAACTACGGTATTTATCCCATATATTCTGAATAACCTTACCATTTATCTTGATGATTGGTTACTCATTTAAATAATATGCTGTTTATTCTTTATTAAAAGTCCTTGAATAAAACTCTAGATTCCTCTTCTGTAATGCAAGTAAGTTATATTTTTGTAACATTTTATCATTACTAAGATACATGGCAAGAAAGACATATAGGTATGTACATATTGTACATAACACAATTGTCTATGCTGAGCTGTTCCAAAAATCTACTTGCAGTGCAACTATACTGTATTAGGCTAGTAAAAGGCAAACAGGAATAGCTTGCATTTCCCTATTGTTCCTAATTAATTTAGGTAAGTGATTAAATTTAAAATAATATGCATTAGCTGGAAATTAAAAAAGCGTTACCAAAGTAAATAAACAAAGTGGTACGAGAGGTTAGGAGAAAGGAAATATACTGCACATAATATAACTAATTGTAGAGAGATTTTAAGACGTACACCACAATCTTAGGTTAAGTGGGGTTTCTGCAGCATGTTCAATTGTAATTTGTTAAATGATAGTTGATAATACCCTCAACCCTGCAAATATGTATAGTGAAACTGAACTTTTTCAATAATTGGCTTTTGATTCCAGAACATTGTAAATATTATATTTTTATTTTACATGCCTAGGATATGAAATTAAAAGCACGAGCACACATTAAAAATTGAGGAGTTGCAGTAACAAAATAAATGTCCAACGATCATGAATGTATATACATTTTGATACACAATATAATATCTTTAACAAGACTACCCTGGACAGCATTAGGAGTTATCTTAGCAGCAGTTCCATCCACTACCAAGACACTAAGAAATTTCAAAAGGCAAAATAGCTGTTTTTAATTTAAAGCCATCTCTCATGACAGCATCCATCAATGTTAAAATAATTCCTCCTGAGAAAGAAATATTATCTGACTTTTAAAAATGCACAGTATAAGTTTCTGCTGATTCAAAAGACTCCTATGGGGTCTTGAGTGATGAGGAGCCAAAATGTAACGGAATCAAATACAAAAATGACACTGTTAGGGATTGTGTGTCTGTGTTCTGAAGTTCAAGTAATGGTGTAAATGAAGTATGAAACTGTTTAGGAATGGATTTTCCTCTCTCTACAGATCAAAAAGATACCATACAACTTGCTTATGTAGGATGTTTCAAGATGATTAGGTGGAATGTTTGTCAATAAGGTACCAACCTCTGTGGTAATGAGGTGTGTGAAGGAATCTGTGCTTTTAGGCTGGTACTGAGCTCTCGTTCTCAGTCGTTCTAGAACAATGTGCACTTTTCAGGCAGAGGAATTATTACTGGTTTCCCACTGAGGCAGCTGTGGTTTGGGCTTCGGCCAATGTATGGGATGAAAAAAAATGAGTAGCCACAAGCTCCTTGGTTTGAATTCCACGTTAAGATTGGGGTTTCTGTAGCTGTGATCATGACAATTTATCAGCTGTCACGTAAACTACAGGCTTGCTTTAATTTTTAATTTCTCAACATCACAAGACATTCTTTGGCAGAATATCATTGATTGTATTCGTAGTAACAAATATAGTCTTGAAATGTGTAAATTCTCCAACTTACACAATATACAACTAATATTTTCCCCAATGAAAATTCAAAATTTAAGGTTGAGTAACTACTTTTTACATGCTGGTCCCTTGCACATACTCGTCATCAGTAAATATCAAATACTCATTCGCATTTAATTGCACACATTTCATTAACTGATAAGATTCGGTTAAATCTTGCAGATAATGTTATTTTAGCTTGAAGTAATATAATAATGACCAAAGCAATCTTTCTATAGGCCTAGGTCATTTAAGGCCCTTGAAAGAGTGGAATTTTAGGCTTCCAGTCTTTTACCTCAGTACTGACTGGGATAGAGTGGGTAGCTCTGGAATTTACTCCCCAGGAATTAACCTGGTACCAGCACTAATGTTTGGTGTACCAAGCTCGATAGCTGCAGTCGCTTAAGTGCGGCCGGTATCCAGTAATCGGGAGATAGTGGGTTCGAATCACACTGTCGGCAGCCCTGAAGATGGTTTTCCGTGCTTTCCCATTTTCACACCAGGCAAATGTCCGGTTCCTTGGCTAAATGGTTAGCGTGCCGGCCTTTGGTCACAGGGGTCCTGGGTTCGATTCCCGGACGGATCGGGAATTTTAACCTTAATTGGTTAATTTCTCTGGCACGGGGGCTGGGTGTATGTGTCGTCTTTATCATCATTTCATCCTCATCACGACGTGCAGGTCGCCTACAGGTGTCAATGGATACCTGCATCTGGCGAGCCGAACTTGTCCTCGGACACTCCCGGCACTACAAGCCATACACCATTTCATTTTACCAGGCAAATGCTGGGGCTGTACCTTAATCAAGGCCACGGCCACTTCCTTCTCATTCCTAGGCGTTTCCTATCCCATCATCGCCATATGACCTATCTGGGTCGGTGCAACGTAAAGCAAAGAAAAAGTAAGTTTGGTGTAGGCTGTGTAAATTTATAAATTATCTGAAAAACATATGGTAACAGTATTTGACTTGAAAAAGAAATAACATAATTAAAATAGAATAACTTTTTTCATTTGTACACTTGAGATATTACCAACAAAAACAAAAAATTCTTTAGAAGTGGAAATTTTGTTTATGAATTTTTTAACTTCCTGATGGGGAATCAATCCACATCCTTCCAGGTAAACTGAGAAGACCTTTACCACCTTGCTAGGCAGTTGCTCATATAATAATAATAATAATAATAATAATAAAGTAAAGAACTTATGTTCTCGTACCCCTGAGATGTTGCAGCTCTTATCAGACACATCCCATATGGAGGCGAGATACATGTACCACTTAAACCACATTTCAGCCCTCCTGCTGTTCTTAAAGTTCTGGCACTACCAGGTATCGAACCTGGATATCCGAGGATGGCAGCTAATAGTGCTAAACATTATGCTACGGAGGCATACAACCGTAAAAATTGTAATAATAAAATAGTCTGAGGTATTTAAGAAATTTAAGTTATGAGGCTGTGAATGTAGGTAGCATAGTTGTAATTAATTTAGAGGAACCATTGTTCTTAATAGGGATATTTTCAAATTTTCTTGGAAAACTGTCTGAATTTACATTGTTCCATTTTCATTTGCGTTTGCCTCTTGTGGAATATGCCATTCTTGGTTTCACGGCATGAGAACCCTGCTCTCATACCACGACTGTAGAGTATTATTTATCATATGGCTTTTATTGCCCAGAGTGTCTGAAAATATGTTCGGCTCATCTGGTGCAACCTGCATGTCTGAATGTGGTATGACGATGATAATGATGTAGGGAGAGATTGCAACACTGTCAGCATGTAGGCTATTCCTGTTAAATGCTCAAGGCTTAACATCTCCCTCTGACGGACAAGTCGCCATCAACAGTGTCGTATGCCTTCAGTCCAAATGAACACTCTGAAGAGGTTTGGTACTGAATTGAGGCTTTTGGCATGTAGTCGTAGAGATTAGAAATTTTGTACCTTGCCGGCCAACATTCTGATGGTGAAAACATTTTGCACCAACGAGACCTTAACCAGCAAAACATGGTGTCAGGCCATATTGACTTGATGCCTTAACGAACAGGGCCTCCACTTATTGTAGAGTGACAGGTACCTGCTTTTAGGGATAAAACTTCCAACTCTTGCCACATTTACTGGACACTGTCTCTCTCTTTCTGTCCAGTGGTTCTTTTGCTTACAATGTCTTACAGTGCACAACAGTATGAGTAAAAGCCTTTGTAATAGGAGCATTGTCTGCAGAGGCAGAAGGCGGAGAATTGACAGCATTGGTTTAAATTTATTTAACTGTAATTTAAATATCAAATATTAAAATTTACCTATGATAACAATGGCATTTACAGTAAGATATATAAGTTAAAAACTAGAAATGCAGCTGGAATTGATAAGGTTTCAGAGGATATACTAAAGACAAGGGGTTGGGATATATTACCATATAAGAAGTACTTACTTGATTATTGTTTGCATGAAGGAGCTATACCAAATGAACGGGAGACTACTGGCAAAAATGAGTGCAGTTGGACTAGACCAAAGAGTGACTGAATGGGTGGCTATATTTCTAGAAAATGGAACTCAGAGAATTAGAGTAGGTGAAGCTTTATCTGTCCCTGTAATAATTTAGTGGGGAATTCCTCATGGTAGTATTATTGGACCTTTATATTTTATTATATACTAGGTGATGTACCCATGCTTTGCTACGGGATTCTCAGAAAGACTGTCTTTGTGGTTTTCCTAACTACAGTTAACTTAGGAAATTACAAAAACGTCAGTAGGAATGTAGGGATTTAAAGCAATATTATCATATAAAATACTCGCTCAAATGAAAAACTGCACATTTTCTCGCTTTTAACTAACAGTACTGTGATGCCGATCTAACAGTCCAGAGTTCCAGTGCTGGATTGACCAGGTCGCAGACAGCTGTAAACACTCCCCTGCCATTGTTCCTTTAAATATACACACTGCTCATTTCAATCAGTGCCTCAGGGTAGGGATTGAATAGCTTGAATGCTTTGATGAACCAGTGTGTTACGTACCAGTAGCATCAGAAAATTTATGAACCAGAGGAATGGCATGCTAAAGAAGAAAGTTATCTAACTACCCAGCTACTTCCCGCCAATATTCAGGCAGGCTGTTATACTCTGTATGACCGGGCAAGTTGGCCGTGTGGTTAGGGGCTCACAGCTGTGCATTTGCATCCGGGAGATAGTGGGTTCAAAAACCACTGTCGACAGCCCTGAAGATGGTTTCCCGTGGTCTCCCATTTTCACACCAGGCAAATGCTGGGGCTGTACCATAATTAACGCCAGGGACGCTTCCTTTCCACTCCTAGCCCTTTCCAATCCCTTCGTCGCCATAATACCTATCTGAGTCGGTGGCTCGGTGTGACGTAAAGCAAATTTTTAAAAAATTCTTGGTATACAGCAGTAATCCCATCTATTGGACATGACTGGCAACAGAAGACACAAAGCGCATCTCAACAAACATTGGTCAATGTAATGTTATTGTTGTTCGTTGTTATGAGCTTTCTGTATTGTAGGCCTTCACATTTAGTTTTCTTTCGACTCTGTGATATTAGGGCGTCTGCCGAAATTATTTATGGCATAGACTGTAGTTCCTTATTCCCCGACTTCACGTAACGATTTTCATTAAATTCTGTTTACCCATTTTCTCGTGACTTGGCGCTGATATGGACTTAGCAACAAAAATCCAAATTCATGAATATCTCTGTTATCATAGCCAGTACGGTAAAAATGTATAAGACATAAATGATCAGAAATTTAATACTATATACATTAACTTCAGTAATGTAGTATTTGTCGATAGGACCACTAATAACACTGTTGTTGTTTGAGTCATCAGTCCATAGACTGGTTTGATGCAGCTCTCCATGCCACCCTATCATGTGCTAACCTTTTCATTTCTACGTAACTATTGCATCCTACATCTGCTCTAATCTGTTTGTCATATTCATACCTTGGTCTACCCCTACCGTTCTTGCCACCTACACTTCCTTCAAAAACCAACTGAACAAGTCCTGGGTGTCTTAAGATGTGTCCTATCATTCTATCTCTTCTTCTCGTCAAATTTAGCCAAATCGATCTCCTCTCACCAATTCGATTCAGTATCTCTTCATTCGTGATTCGATCTATCCATCTCACCTTCAGCATTCTTCTGTAACACCACATTTCAAAAGCTTCTATTCTCTTTCTTTCTGAGCTAGTTATCGTCCATGTTTCACTTCCATACAATGCCACGCTCCACACAAAAGTCTTCAAAAACATCTTTCTAATTCCGATATCAATGTTTGAAGTGAGCAAATTTCTTTTCTTAAGAAAGCTCTTCCTTGCTTGTGCTAGTCTGCATTTTATGTCCTCCTTACTTCTGCCATCGTTGGTTATTTTACTACCCAAGTAACAATATTCATCTACTTCCTTTAAGACTTCGTTTTACCGAGCTCGATAGCTGCAGTCGCTTAAGTGCGGCCAGTATCCAGTAATCGGGAGATAGTGGGTTCGAGCCCCACTGTCGGCAGCCCTGAAGATGGTTTTCCGTGGTTTCCCATTTTCACACCAGGCAAATGCCGGGGCTGTACCTTAATTAAGGCCACGGCCACTTCCTTCCACTTCCTAGGCCTTTCCTCTCCCATCGTCGCCATAAGACATATCTGTGTCGGTGCGACGTAAAAACAAAATAGCAAGACTTCGTTTCCTAATCTAATATTTCCTACATCACCTGCCTTCGTTTGACTGCAATCCATTACTTTTGTTTTGGACTTATTTATTTTCATCTTGTACTCCTTACCTAAGACTTCATCCATACCATTCAGCAACTTCTCGAGATCTTCAGCAGTCTCAGATAAAATAACAATATCATCCGCAAATCTCAAGGTTTTGATTTCCTCTCCTTGGACTGTGATTCCCTTTCCAAATTTCTCTTTGATTTCCCTTACTGCCTGTTCTATGTAAACATTGAAAAGGAGAGGGGACAAACTGCAGCCTTGCCTCACTCCTTTCTGGATTGCTGCTTCTTTTTCAATGCCCTCGATTCTTATCACTGCAGACTGATTTTTATACAGGTTGTAGATAATTCTTCGTTCTCGGTATCTGATCCCCATCATCTTCAGAATCATAAATAGCCTGGTCCAATCAACATTATCGAATGCCTTTTCTAGATCTACGAATGCCATGTACGTGGGCTTGTCCTTCTTGATTCGATCCTCTAAGATCAGACGTAAAGTCAGGATTGCTTCACGTATTCCTACATTTCTTCTGAAGCCAAATTGATCTTCTCCCAACTCAGCTTCAACTTGTTTTTCCATTCTTCTGTAAATAATACGTGTTAAAATTTTGCAGACATGAGATACTAAACTAATAGTGTGGTAGTTTTCACACCTGTCAGCACCGGCTTTCTTGGGAATAGGTATAACAACATTCTGCCGAAAATCGGATGGGACTTCTCCTGTCTCGTACATCTTGCACACTAAATGAAATAACCTTACCATGCTGGTTTCTCCTAAGGCAGTCAGTAATTCAGAGGGAATATCATCAATTCCAGGTGCCTTGTTCCTATTTAGGTCACTCACAGCTCTGTCAAACTCTGACCTCAAAATTCGGTCTCCCATTTCATCAGCATCAACAGCCCCTTCATGTTCCAGAACGAAATTATCTACATCGTTACCTTGATACAACTGTTGGATATGCTCCTGCCATCTTTCTGCTTTGTCTTCTTTCCCTAGAAGTGGCTTTCCATCTGAGCTCTTAATATTCATGCACCTAGATTTCCTTTCTCCAAAGGTTTCCTTGATTTTCCTGTATGCAGCATCTACCTTTCCAAGGATCATACAGCCTTCGACATCCTTGCACTTCTCCTTCAGCCATTCTTTCTTAGCTACCTTGCACATTCTATCCACTTCATTCTTTAATCGCCTGTATTCTTTTCTGTCCTCTTCATTTCTAGCATTCTTGTATTTTCGTCGTTCATCAATCAGGTCTAGTATCTCCTGAGTTACCCACTGATTCTTAGTTGATCTTTTCTTCCTTCCTAACATTTCTTCAGCAGCCCTACTGACTTCATTTTTCATGACTCTCCACTCTTCCTCTACTGTGTTTCCTTCGGCCTTTTCATTTAGTCCTTGTGCAACATGTTCCTTGAAACAATCCATCACACTCTTTTCTTTCAACTTGTCTAGATCCCATCTTTTTGCATTCTTTCCTTTCTTCAATTTCTTCAACTTCAGATGGCATTTCATGACCAACAAGTTGTGGTCAGAGTCCACGTCTGCTCCTGGGAAAGTTTTGCAATCAAACACCTGGTTTCTGAATCTCTGCCTAATCATAATGTAGTCTATTTGATACCTTCCAGTGTCTCCAGGTCTCGTCCACGTATACAGCCGTCGTTTGTGGTGTTTGAACCAAGTATTGGCGAGGACTAAATTATGGTCAGTGCAGAATTCAACCAGCCGACTTCCTCTTTCGTTCCTTTGTCCCAATCCAAATTCTCCTACTGTGCTACCTTCTCTTCCTTGGCCTACCACTGCGTTCCAGTCTCCCATCACAATTAGATTCTCGTCACCTTTGACATATTGTATTAAATCTTCTATCTCCTCATATATTCTTTCAATTTCTTCATCATCCGCTGAACTATTAGGCATATAGACCTGCACTATTGTGGTGGGCATTGGTTTGGTGTCTATCTTGGCGACAATAATTCTTTCACTATGCTGGTCGTAGTAGCTTATCCGCTGCCCTATTTTCTTATTCATTATTAAACCAACTCCTGCATTACCCCTGTTTGATTTCGTGTTGATAATTCGGTAGTCGCCTGACCAAAAATCCTGTTCTTCCTGCCAACGTACTTCACTTATACCAACTACATCTAACTTTAGCCTAGCCATCTCCCTTTTCAGATTCTCTAACCTACCACAACGATTCAAACTTCTAACATTCCACGCTCCGACTCGCAGAATGTCAGTATCCATCTTCCTGATGATCGCCCCCTCTCGTGTAGTCCCCACCCGGAGATCCGAATGGGGGACTAGTTTACCTCCGGAATATTTTACCCGCGAGGAAGCCGTCATCAGTACATCATTCATACAGAGAGAGCTGCATGTCCTCGGGAGGTGGTTACGGCTGTAGTTTCCCGTTGCTTTCAGCCGTGTAGCAGTATCAACACAGCTAAGCCATGTTGAGTATTATTACAAGGCCGTATCAGTCAATCATCTAGACTGCCGCCCTTGCAACTACCGAAAGGCTGCTACCCCCCTTTCGATGAACCATTCGTTAGTCTGGTCTCTCAACAGATACCCATCCGATATGGTTGCACCTGCGGCTCGGCTATCTGCATCATTGGGACACGCAAGCCTCCCCACCGCGGCAAGGTCACATGGTTCGTAGAGGAGGCTAATAACACTAATATTTGAAAATTACATTTTAGGCCTTCCCCTAAACTACCATTCCACTCAGCGTGAATAAAGTTATTTATGGCCTAGATTGTAGCGACTTATTTCCCAACTTTGCTTACTGAGTTTCATTAAGATAGGACCACTAATAACATAAATATTTGAGAATTAAATTTTAGGCCTTCCCCTAAACTACCATTTTTCTCAGCGTGAATAAGATTTTTCATGGCCTAGATTGTAGAGACTTATTTCCGGACACTACATACCGATTTTCATTCAATTCTCTTCAGCCGTTTTCTTGTGATGCGTGTACATACATACATACATACATACACAGACAGAAATTACGGAAAATTAAAACGTGCATTTCCTTGGTACTATGGACATGACTGATACAGAAATACCATCCTTTTTAAATTCTGAGCAATGTACAGACAAAACTCTTATCTATATAAATAAAATCGTAACGACCGTGTGTCTGTACATTGACTATTTTGGTGAAATTTCCATACAGTTATCAGTTTCAGGTGTAATAATGACCATCTGCATAATTTTTAGCTTCGGTGTCTGTTTCTTTGTCTGTCATTCTATAACTTGAAAACTACTGGATATATTTCCACCAAACTTCATATTTAGAATCCACCTGTCCTTGGGTAGGTTTTGGGGCAAATATTGTTTCTAAATCCCTGAACTGTCTGGGGGGTTATATGAAACCAAAACCGTGATTTTGCACTCCCTCAAAATATACACAACCAACCTTAATGGAAATCTACCTGCCTTAATGAATATTAATTTCTAAACCTTTTTTCTCATGTGCATAACTTCGATACCAGGATTAATAAGGGAGATATCATTAATGGATTGTTTTTCGGTACAAGTCCCATCAGACTTAACGCAAGAGGGGGTGCATGTAAAGCATATTTCTTACAGCTTGAAAACTACTGAAGATATTTGAACCAAACTTTATATTTAGCATCCACCTGTCCAAGGGTAGGTTTTAATGTCAATAACATTTCAAATTCCTGGAATGGACTGGGGTTTTATAGGGACCGAAATGGTTATTTTACTCTCCCACAATATATAAAGTACAAGACCAACCTGACTGGAAATCGACCAAACTTGATGGAAATCCAATTCTAATTTTTTATCTCATGTGCATTTTTTCAACAGGAGGATTAATAAGGGAGATATCATGAAAAGTCGGTTTCTCAGGCTATGTCCAGCGGACAACCAACCTTGTTCATGGAGGAGATTCCTTATTTATCTATATAAATCAAATCACAATGACCACGTGTCTGTGCATTGACTATTTTGTCGAAATCTTCATACAGCTTTCCGTTTAAGGGGTAATAATGACCATCTGCATATTTTTTAGTTATAGTTTCCTGAATTTGCCTGCTGCCATTTCTTGATGGATACAGTACTTTTGTATCCATCTCTTGGCACAGGCCAGAGTAAAGTGTAGCTTTCACTGAAGTCCCAGTCTCATCCATGGCTGTGACAATATGGAAGCTGCTGGGGTATGGGTGGTGCTGAGTAATGGCATTCAGAGCACGACTAGTGCATCTGAGTGTTATGAAAGATGTTGCTCATAGGGTCAGTCCTGCTGCAATAGCACTTTCTGACCCAGTGAGGAAAGCAATGGCAAACTACCTCACTCCTAGTCTTGCCTAGTATGCCTCATTTTGGTGCTGCCATTGGTTTTTGTGGTTTCCTTATAACCGCATAACCTTTGGTGGTGCTATTCGAGGATCCAACCAGCCTCTGGCCTGATGACCTAACAGACACAGACAGTTTCCTGAAAGTCCTAAATTTTACCCCCATCGCCCAAAATCAAGATTGCCTTACAATCTGCACACGAAGTGGAAAATTGAAATTTAAAAAAATTATACGCTCTAGCCGGTAACCTACAGAAAAGTTCCACGATCTTTCAATTTTTCACTTTTTATGCCGAAGAATATCTAAATATGGAGGCAATTTAATGACGGTGCAGAGCTTCGTTTGGAGATATTTCGTGGCTAAACGGTAAGTCCTTTCACAAAACGGATGGCACAATTTCTGTTCAATTTGGAGTGATCTGCAACTTTGGTCCTGTGACATATTGTCGTCTCTCTCTCTCTCCCTTATAGGGTAGATTTTGGCTGTATATTTCGATTGAGCGTAAATTTTGTGCTTTTTACACGTATGTTACTTAGTTTGACACACTTATAGGAATGATAGAGTCATCGAATTTGGCACGCACATTGACACAACCAATGGCTATATGCGAACCAAATTTCATGATTCTAGCTTCCAGATAAGTATGTGAAAAATAATGTAAAATGTTCAAAATGTACCCAAATTTCACCCCATTCAGTATTGTAACACAATCGAACCCATAAATATGGGAGATACGAGAAAATGTTTTAAGACCAAACATGTAGAGCGATAAAAAGAAAGAGACGTCTGAGGATGCAAACAGTTTGTTGGTATAATCTACCGTTTAGGAGCAGTAAATCTTGAAATGTTGGTTTGCACTTACAAACGTGCCCATGGTTATCTGTCATCTATATAAATATAATCGTAATGATCGTGTGTCTGTACATTGACTATTTGGCGGAATTTCTGTACAGTTATCCGTTTCAGGTGTAATATTTCTTAGCTTTGGTGTCTGATTGTATGACTTCTTATAACTTGAAAATTACTGAATATATTTCTACCAAACTTGATATTTAGAATCCACCTGTCCTTGAGTAGGTTTTAGGGCCAATATTATTTCTGAATGCTTAAATATACTGGGGGTTTATCCGAAACCGAAACCATGATTTTGCACTCCCGCAAAATATGCACATCTGAAATTAATGGAAACCTACAATCGTTAATGGAAATCCATTTCTAAAACTTTTTTCTCATGTGTATTTTTCAACAGGAGGATTAATAAGTGAGATATCGTGAACGGTCGGTTTTGCAGGTTAAGTCCAGCGGACATAGGCCTAGCCCAAAAGGTGTAGTACGTGGAGCAGATTCCTTATCTATATAAATAAAATCGTAACGACTGTGTGCTTGTACATTGACTATTTTGGTGAAATTTTCGTACAGCAACCCATTTGAGGGGTAATAATGACCATCTGCATATTTTTGGTATAGTTTCCTGAAAGTCCCAATTTTTACGCCCCCCACCCAAAATCCAGATTGCGGCATAATCTGCCAGACGAGCAAGAAAATGGAAATTTGGCAAAATTTATACGTTTTAGCCTACAACGGACGGAAAACTTCCAAGATCTTTAAATTTTCCACTTTTTATCCCCAAAGAATATCAAAATATGGAGGCAATTTTAATGATGATGCAGACCTTCATTTCAAGATTTTTCGGAGGATAAACGAGATGTCCTATCACATAACGGATGGCACAATCTCCGTTCAATTTGGAGTGATCTTTAACCTTGGTCTTACGACTTTTTGTGGTATCTGAATCCCTTATTCGTTAGATTTGTCTCTATTTCTCCATACTTTCAATTGCTTACTGTAAAGATAGAATAATCAAACTACAGGAATATTGACCCACCCAGTACCCATGTGTGAGCCAAATGCTATGTCACATAATTAGCTGAAAAGTACTGGAATGTAAGGTAATCCTACACAAATTTCACCCTATTCAACGTTTCTAACTCAATCTGACCCATGAATAGATGAGGTGCGAGAAAGTATCATAGAACCAGCCATTTAGGCCGCTAAATACTGCGTCTCATGGTACAATCCTTTGTCGATATGACGTACCGTTTAGCAGCAGTTAATCTGTAAATGAAGGTCTGCAATATTGTAAACGTGCATATACTTTCATATGTCGATCTATATACTGTATATTCATTGATGTCGATTTGTAGCGATTGAGAAATGGTGTGTCTGCTATTGTAATCAGTACTACCCACACAGACTTTGACTGGCAGTAGGAATGGGGTCCTTCTCCACCTCCTGTGTAACTGGCATTAGTAAGGAGGACCTACCATTGTAATTTAATGATTCACTTCTCGATTTGACTTGCAGAAGGCAAGGGAGCATGTAGTTTTGTTCAAAACTCCCGTACCCGATTGTGTTTGGCTGTAGGATAGGATCCCCGCCATTATAAACAAATGTATCCATCTAAATTGTGACTAGCATTAGGCATAGTGGTCTGCCATTTTAATTTAAACTCACCAACTCTGTGTGACTGGCTCTAAGCTGGCTGGCAGAAGGAAAAAGGGCCTGTCAATATACTGATATCTGCACAACTCAATTTTGACTGGTAATAGGGAAGTTGCCTGCCATTATAATATAAAATCAACTTTAATCTGTCTGGAAGTAGGAAAGGGGGCCTGCCATTGTGACAATCTCCCCAAATCGATTGTGACCACGCAGTAGGCAATGGAGCCTGCATTTATATTGTAAACTTCCCATCTCGATTGTGAATGGCAGTAGGCAAGTGAGCCTGCCATTATCACAACTCCGCAACCCACACTTGACATTGGAAACAACGTATGGGGACCTTCCCTTGCTATTTCTCAGATAATGCTAAGAGACATGCAATTTTAAAACAATCTTATTTACTGCACGTACAGTATTTACTTCGATATCCGTATACAATGTAGAATACCGAAGCGAAGCAGGGTACATTTGCTAGGTTTATATATATAAATAATAAATGAGTAAGGAAATGGAATCAGAGATAAGGCTTTTTGCAGGTGATGTTATTCTGTACAGAGTAATAAAAAAGTTACAAGATTGTGAGCATCTGCAAAATGACCTTGATAATGTTGTGAGATGGACAGTAGGCAATGGTATGATGATAAATGAGGTTAAAAGTCAGGTTGTGAGTTTTGCAATTAGGAAAAGTCCTTTTAGTTTTAATTACTGCATTGATAGGATGAAAGTTCCTTTTGGGGATCATTGTACAGTAAGTACCTAGGTGTTAATATAAGGAAAGATCTTCATTGCTGTAATCACATAAATATGATTGTAATTAAAGAGTAAAGATCTCTGCACATGGTTATGAGGGTATTTAGGGGTTGTAGTGAGGATGTAAAGCAGAGGGCAAATCAGTCTCTGGTAAGACCCCAACCAGAGTATGGTTCCAGTGTATGGGACCCTCACCAGGATTATGTGATTCAAGAACTGGAAAAAATCCAAAGAAAAGCAGCTAGATTTGTTCAGGTTGATTCCCGACGAAAGAGTAGCGTTACAAAAATGTTGCAAAGTTTGGGCTGGGAAGACTTGGGAGAAAGACGAGCTGTTCGACTAAGTGGTATGTAACTTAAAATCCAATAAATATATTTTATTAGTCCACCTATTCAATATTGTCCACTTATAAGTGGTTACATATACATACCGGTACATACGTACGATTACATACACCTTCGGGACTTTTTTCACCCTTTCTATAGGGCATCTTCAGCCTTAAATCAATCTTAAAACATTTCTCTGGAATGTTAAAACAAGAAGCCAGTAAGTCTTGTAACCTTATATACTTAAAATTCTGGTACACTAAGTGTGATAAATGGACTACGTATGTATGTTTAGCCCTCAGCCCGAAGGGGTTGGATCCTCAACAGCTCCGCCATCAGCTGTCATAGATGGCCTAGGCATCACTGAAGAGGCGTACTAGGGAAATGAGGAGTGAGGTAGTTTCCCGTTGCTTTCCTCACCGAGCCAGAGTTGCTATTACATATCAGTCTGCCAAGCCCACTGAAATGCATACACCAGCCGACCCTATGAGCAATATTTTTACACCATTCATAGCAGGGACTGGCTGCAGAAGGAATGGTATTACTAGCATCACTCATACCTCAGTCACTTTCATTTTGTCAAAGCCAAGGAAAAAGCTGAGACAGATCAATAAAAGTAACAAGATTGCTCTAGCCCATACCAGAAGACATAGTGCACTGTAAACACTAGGTCCTGCCAGCAAAGGCATAAAATGGACTACACTAAAAAAAAAAAATTAAAAAAAAATTGTGATAAAATGTCATTGGAGCACTATCACTTAGTCATTCTAAAAGCAAGACTCAAACTAGATCATCTTCTTATACGAACTTTTGAAGTCCTTAGAAAATGTCTCATTGAAGTCTCCTTTTTCTCTGAATGCAATGGTAAAAACATATGTTCTAACAAAATAAAAGTGATATCATAAGCACAGGAACTAGTTCCTCGGAACACATGATTTTAGAATGACTAAGTGATAGTGCTCCAATGACATTTTATCACCATTTTTATTTAGTGTAGTCCATTTATCACTCCTAGTGTACCAGAATTTTAAGTATATAAGGTTACAAGGCTAATTTTCTAGCTTTGGTTTTAATATTTAAGAGTATTATTTTAAGATTGATTAAAGGCTGAATATGCGATGTAGAAAAGGTGAAACGTGTCCCAAAGGTGTATGTAATTGTATGTATTTGTAACCACTTATAAGTGGACTAATAAAATACCTTTATTGGATTTTAAGTTATAACAACTTTCAGTAGAGAATAATCATGAAGTTTATAACATGTAATAAGTAGTATGTTCCGCTCTGTCAGTGGAGAGATGGCGTGAAATGACATCAATAGACGAATAAGTTTGAGTGGTGTCTTTAAAAGTAGGAAAGATCACAATATGAAGATGGAATTCAAGAGAACAAATTGGGGGAAATAATCCTTTTTAGGAAGGGGAGTTAGGGATTGGAATAACGTACCAAGGGAGATGATCAATAAATTTCCAATTTCTTTGCAATCATTTAAGAAAAGGCTAAAAAACAACAGTTAGGGAATCTGCCACCTGGGCGACTGCCCTAAATGCAGATCAGTAGTGATTGATTTGATTGAACATGCCCTATTGTTGGGTGCTAATTGTAATATAACTAACTATTGCCCCACTTTTGGGTGATAACTGTAATATAAAAAACATCAAATATGAATAAATAAATAAAATAATTAATCGCCTCATGCTTGGGCGTAATTTGTAACATTAAAAATTACATTGATAAAAATATTAATTTTTGTACCATAATTAAATGTAATTATCACTTGGGCAACTTCCAGTAGAATAACATTTAAGATAAGTGAATAAATAAATAAATAAATAAATGATGCTTCAAGACCTTCAAGAAATGCACATTGCTCCCAGTGAAATTTATGACAGGAATAGGTCAGAACATCATACTCTCTCCAGTCACTAACAGAAAAAACAGTACGTCCGGGAGGAGGTGTGAAATGGACTCGGAAGCGAAAAGACATTCACAGTGCAAGAATGAAGGAGTACTAGTCAAAAAAGAAAGTTGCTAGGGATAAGAACTGCGTGGTCCATAGCAGGCCCAAACGGAATGATAAATAATGATGATGATGATAATATATAATTTGCCAAAAATGCAAGTAAAAGGGCACCAGAGGTCATCATAGGATCCCTCAATTTAGAATATTAATAACAAGAGCAATAATAATAATAATAATAATAATAATAATGAAAATGGTAGAGCATAAAAGATTCCACACCGGGTGAGTTGGTCGTGCGGTTAGGCGCACACAGCTGTGCGCTCCCATCCGGGAGATAGTGGGTTCGAACCCCACTGTCGGCAGCCCTGAAGATGGTTTTCTGTGGTTTCCCATTTTCACGCCACGGCCACTTCCTTCCCATTCCTAGGCCTTTCTTGTCCCCTCATCGCCATCTGTGTCGGTGCGACGTAAAGCGACTAGCAAAAAAAAAAATTCCACTCAGGTCATGCTCATAGAATTGTAAAACTGGTACTCTGTTGTTTGGGCCTTACTTAACCCCCTGACAATTGATAAGTGGATAGGAACTGCACCTAGGTTCTCCAATAACGTATCCACTAATTGAAAATAAACTATATTTTGACCTAACCATAATTTGTACATTAGCACTTCATCAATACACAGTAAATATAAGATAGCAAAATGCTCAAAACTGCTGGAAGACTCCCTATATACTTTCACTAATTCTGGAACAAAACAGTGGCGAATGACAGTGAAGACTGTACTACCATTTGTAGTGAGCCCAGTGACCAATTATTACAATACATATAGAGTATAAGTTATATTGCCCTTCACTGTTTTTGTGTATCTGCACAAACTGCCAGCTCCCACCACCAACACATACTATATCTTTTTTTTTTTTACTGACACAGACTCTTGGTTTTAGAGACACTTTTGTATGCCTAAACACACACTGTTGATCTATGCCTTGAAACCGGGCCATAAATTACCAAACGTTCCCATGAGCCCATGAGATATGAAAGACAAAGTGCATGCACTAGATCATTGCCGGTACCTTGGCACAAGAGTTGTATAAGTCATTGCAAGTAAAATACATCACTGCTTCTTTCGTCAACAATCAGCCGTACAGTCGTTAATGTCCAGAGTTTAAAAACATAGCAGATAATATTCACACTAAACTGCTCCATAAATTGTTTTTGTAAAATTGTTCAGTCATAGTCTTCCCTAAATTGACCCGTAAAATTGTCATGTTCGCTGGGTCGCATTCTCCCAAAGTATATGTAAGACTTTGTCATCCCCACTTCTTCTTGATATCTTCAAACTTGTGCCGGTTTGTCTGTACAGTCATGAGTGAGAGATATCCATGCTGTGGTAACACGTGACAACCTACCACGCCCAAAGTTTGACTTGTCGATATCCATACCTCGGGCTTTGACTCTGCGTATGACTCACTAGTGTCCCTTGGGTGTTTTTTGAAACAGCCCCCGTAATCCTCTGTTTGTAACTAGTTCTGTGGCCTCATTTAGTTCTAAACCTCTTGTCTTTAAATCATTAGAAACGGAGTCTAAACATCGTCCTCTTGGTCTCCCTCCACTTCTCTTTCTCTCCATGACCAAGTCGATTATTCTCTTGGGTAACCTATCCTCCCCTGTTCACGTTGCATGATCCCACTACCGAAGCCGGTTCATACGTACAGCTTCATCAGTCAATTTCATTCGTAACTTAGCCTTTATCTTTTCATTCTGAATACTATCCTGCCATTGTTCCCACCTGTTTGTACCAACAGTCATTCTCACTACATTCATATCCATTACTTCTAACTTATGGATAAAATACCATGAATCCACCCAGCTTTCACTCCTGTAAAGCAAAATTGGTATGAAACCAGACTAGTGTATAGATAGTTTCCTCCGGGAGCTGATTTCCTTCTTACAGAATACTGCTGATTGAAACTGCAAATTCTCCTACATCATAAGTACTTCAAATTATCTACCTGTTCCAGTTTTATATTCCCAACCTGACATTCATTTCTCTTAGGTTTCTTACTTACTGATATTACTTTATTCCTGGAAAGGGTAATTTTCATACCATGCTCATTGCACCTATTTTCACGTTCCAAGATATTAGACTGCAGGCTTTCAGCACAGTCTGCCATAAGACCAAGTCATCCGCATAGGCCAAACTGCTTACTACATTTCCACGTAAATGAATCCCTCCCTGCCAATTTATACCTTTCAGTAGATGATCCATGTAAAGTATGAACAACAAAGGTGAAAGATTGCAGCCTTGTCTAACCCCTTTAAGTACTTTGAACCAAGAATTCGTTTTATCATTAATTCTCACTGCAGCCCAATTTTCAACATAAATGCCTTTGATTGATATTAATAATCTACCCTTAATCCCCTAGTCCCCCAGTACAGTGGACATCTTTTCCGTCAGTACTCCGCCATGCCTTCTCCAGATATATGAGACATAACTGTCTATTCCTCTCTTAGCATTTTTCAGTTACCTGGCACATACTGAAATCTGATCCTGACAGCCCTTCTGTATTCTGAAACCACTCTAGATTTCATCCAACTTCCTCTCAACCACTGACCGCACCCTCCCTTCCAAGATGCCAGTGAACACCTTGCCTGGTATACTGATCAATGAGATATCTCAATAGTTGTTACATCCTTCCTGTTCTCTTGCTTATAGATAGGTGCAGTTACTGCTTTTGTCCAGTCAGAATGTATCTTACATTCCATGCTAATCTTATTACTCTACGAAGCCATTTCATCCCTGCCTCCCCAGTATGTTTCAACATTTCAGATCTAATTTAATCTATTCCTGCTGCTTTATAACAATGGAGTTCATTTACCATCATTTCCACATCCTCAAGTATGATTTCACCAACATCATTGTCCTCCTCCCTATGAGAACAGTCGTTCATGACGTCACCATAAAGATTTTTGAAAATATTTTCAAAATAATCCTACCTCTCCAGTGATTCCCTGGGATCTATTACGAATTCGCCTTATTTATCCAAAACACTATTCATTTCCTTCTTCCATTCCTATCTGAAATTCTTTATTACTGTGAAGAAAGGTTTCCCTGCTGTTAAAAGTAGGTTTTTGAGGCGATTACTGAAAACTTCCCACTAGTTCTTGAATGCCACAATTATTTGTCATGGTGGTGTCTTTTACAAAAATTGATGCCTACTAGACCATCAGATGATACAGGTTTCGATTCCCATAAAAGTTCCGTGTGGGAATCAAAATCTATATCATCTGAAGTGCCCCTGGTGTTCGTAAATATCTTTCAGTACCTCAGAATGCCCTTGCAGTCACATATTGCCTGTTCAGGTACTTTTCCTGATATATAGAGGTAGTTAAAAAGCACCTTTTGTTTGCAAAATCATTACATTTTTTTGAAATTTTACCTTTAAGCAAAACCACAAAATAACTGAAGAAATAATATGGAATCACATTTGGATTCAAGAAGCATAAGGAAACGTGATTTTAAAAAATAATGAAGTCTCTCATCCATCTTATGAGAACTTTGTACATAAGAATACCTGTGTTTAGGGATCTAGTTTATAGTTCATGAAAAGCAGTTAAATATATTGATGTGACTGCCATTCTTCTTTCCTTGAAATGAGCATACAGGCATTTTGTGGAAGCTGCAGTGAAGGTTTTATGGATCCCAGTCAGTAATTTTGATATAGTGAGAGGTCATTTACAACATACTGTAAAATGTCTGACAAGAGAATAGCTCTGACTCGCAGTAATATGGAACTCACGGTATCTCCGTATTTTGAAGCCTGATGTGTAAATTAAGTACGTAGGCTAGATCCTACTTGTTCAAGTGGCAGGCTTCTTTTTAAAAAAAAATTTTAAACATTCTTGCTTTGATGTGCGTTTTCAGCAAAATCATAACTTGTACATAAGTAAAAACAAAATGTTTTGCTGCAAATATGCTGTTAACTACCATTTGGTTTAGCTTTATTGCTGAAAAGTGGAAGTAAAATTTAGCAAAATTATTGACGAAAGAAAATAAATTGGTGTGAATTGTTCATTAAAATTCTTGATGATAAAGTTCGTGGAAACTAACAGTTGTATTCTTAAAATCGTAAAATGATGATTAATGTGAATACAAACCTTTAATTTAAATTATTTCTTGATTAAAGATCCTTAAGATCTTTGATAGACATTTCCTTTAAATTGTTTTTATGAATGAACGCTTCAGACAGATCATTATTCAATTCTACAAATAACTTGACTGTTTCGGCCCTGTGTTGACTTCAAATCCCGAAGCGTTCAATTTTATTTACTATATGACGGGAAACTTTAACAAAGGTTGCTAATAATTTATTTTAAATGTCCTTGTGTATAAAAGTGTTTAATTTGTCTTCCCAATCTAGGAATGTAATTCTTAGATATTCGCTACTTGATTATGTCAGTGTAGTTGCTTTGAACCTCTTCTGCCACTCTATGCAAATCATGCGCATGACACTTAACATGGACCATTTTGGAATGAAGTATTTTAAGTCCTTTCTGTGCCTTGGTCATCTACGGGATGGCATTGGTTACAAACAGTAGAATTTTTTCCTTCTTTACACTATCTGGCCAGAGTATATTCATGGTATCATCAAGCAACACTGCAATGGTGAAATGATAGCTCTTTCCAGAATTCCACGTGTTACAAGAAACACTCCACACAAGGCCGGTCGTCTTTCATTAAATGTTATGCCTCTTTAAACAGCAACCATCATCATAATAATCATCTTCATCTCTTTCATTACATAATGATGTTAGCTCATATCTCTCATCTACATCGGTTACTGGAACCTGTATCTTATTGTTGAGAGCTGTAGACCTTACCTCCATAGCAAAAGGATAATAATTTTTTCACCGAGCAAATTGGCCGTGCGGTTAGGGGTGCACAGCTGTGAGCTTGCATTCAGGATATAGTGGGTTCAAACCTCACTGTCGGTAGGCCTGAAGATGGTGTTCCGTGGTTTCCCATTTTCACACCGGGCAAATGCAGGGGCTGTACCTTAATTAAGGCCACGACCGTTTCCCTTCCACGCCCAGGCCTTTCTTTCCCCATCGTCACCATGGGATCTGCAACTGGCACTATTCCTTTTTCTCATAAGAATATTGGAAGAAACCATCATATGCAGAGATCTTTGCAAGATTCCAAAGTGTTATCCAACAAGACTGAATTTTCTGGAGAAGCTCCCTCAAACAAGCAGATGCTGTCTGTTATTTGTATTAGAAAATCTTGTTAAACATCTTTAATGCTTACCGGTATCTCAATTTTATTGCACATTAAAATGCTTTTCAGCTGATACCTTACTTCAGAGTTTTCAGTACAAAATGACACCACTACTAAAAGTCCATTCCCTGAATTCATCATTGCCAGCTCTCACCATCAACACGTTCTATATCACCTTTTTTGTACTGACACAGACACTTGGTTTTAGAGACACTTTTGTATGCATAAACACAGACTGTTGATCTATGCCTTGATACCGGGGCATAAATTACCAAAAATTCCCGTGAGAGATGCAAGACCAAGTGCATGCACTAGATCAGTGCCGGTACTTTACTATATGACTTTTAAATGTCGCCTGGGTCATGTACGAGATAGCATTGGTTACAAACAGTAGAATGTTTTCCTTCGGCCAGAGTATCTTCATGGTATCATCAAACAACACTGCAGTGGCTGAGCCATAGGTGCAACCATATCAGATAGCATCTGTTGAGAGACCAGAATGGTAGATCAAAAGTAGATCATTCCTCACACGCTGAAGAAGGAAATATGTTATATGGATATGGGTCTGGAAATGCTTTATTTCCATGTTAGAACTAATTTTCTACAGCTCAACATTAATCATGGGAAACACACAGGAACAGAACATCCATCAATCCAGCTTTCTCTCCCATACAAAGTCAAGTCTGAAAACAGAGTCATGTAATGGTTGTATTGTGTACACACTCATTTCCTCCTAACTAAATATAATTTATTACAACAAAATTTGCTAGATTGCTATAGCTAATTTTTTATATGATTTCCTTTACTATGATACAATCCTGGGATAATACACCATGTAAATACTTGAAATGATCACCTGTTCCAGTTTCATATTCCGTACCTGGCATTCAGTCCTCTCATACTTCTTCCCAACCACCATTACTTAAGACTTGTGACTGTTATTTTTCTTATTATGCGCAAAGAATTTCTTCTCTAGTTCCAAAATTTTGGATCGCAAGATTTTTCTATTCAGTCCCACACAATCTCATATGACGAGCACTTTGCAGCCACAGAGTTCCTGAGATATATGTAGGATCGATGCAACTTCTGTACCGTAACATCACAAGCATGATTTGATGTCCATCTGAGCTCTCGCTGCCTTTTACAATCAGGGGCAGCCTAGTTGAGATGGTAAAGGTGCGCTCAGTTCACCTAGAAGGTTGTGGGTTGGATTTCCCATCACGAAGTCAAAAACTTTAAGAAAAAAATTTCCACTTACTGGAGAGGCACATGGCCTTGAGGTTCACTCAGCCTGCACCAAAAATGAGTACTAGGTTAATTCCTGGGATCAAAGGCGGCCAGGCATAGGGCTGACCTCTAAGTGCTGAAGTTACAGAAAGTGGAATCCTTTACTTTTCACTCCTCCAATGGCCTTCATGTCTTGTGTGGAGATGGCTTTGCTTTGTAGGCATTCGTCAAGTTTCAGACCTCTCATCCCTACTCTTTAATCTTTGTATAGATGCGGTAACAACTGACATTCGGTGTCTACCTCTCTGAACACTCTTATATGAGGATGATGTGGTACTTTCACAGGACTGCATCCTTGCACTTCAGTACCTGGTGAAAAACTGGAAGGAAAAACTAAAAGTGCTTGGATGACAGTGGGCTGAAAATCAACATTTGAAATTCAGATTATAAAGAATTATTAAGGATGGCATAACCATCAATGATCAGAACTTACAAAGACTCTGTCATTGTAAATATCGTGGATCTCTAGTCACGTCAGGTAAGATACCTCTTGACACCTGGATGAGATTCAGCACTGTATGGTCCAAGTGGAGACTGGTGTCCTCTGCAATAAAAAGATGCCCAAATTTACAAGACAGTTATAAAACTAGTTGTCTCTGTGGGATAGCAAGTTGCTCTTTGACAAGGAAACATGGACAGATCCTCAATGTTATGGAGATGAGAATTTTGCAGTGGTCACTGGGACTGACTCTTTTGGACCCTGTCAAAATTGAAGATGTGCGACGTAGACTTGATGTGACCCCAAATGTAGTGAAAACAGAGGCTTGACTCTGGTTGTATGACCATGTCATGCAAAAGCAACGATAATTCTGTATTGAAAATGGCCTTTGGACTTGACCGAGGAATTAATCAGCCGTGAGGGAGACTGCCAAAGTGGTGGATGGATGACATCGGGGAAGACAACATGCATGCTGTGGATATAAACCCTCAAGATGTCCTAGGGTTGGCAAACGGTGGAAATATAACAAACTAGTGGATTCCATTTAATGGGAAGTAAGCTAGAAAATATTGAGTCTCGCAGCAAATGCTAATCTAACTGGAAAAAGACAACCAACTATCCTGAAAGGCACGAACTGAAGCATAGTCAATATAGAGCACTTGTTTTTGCTTGTGAGGGGCATTGTATTGCAACTACGAGTCCCAGCGAGCTTCATGACGGGGAAGGCAAACAGCATTTACACTCTTTTGAGTGCAGATAAATGCTGGTTGTTCTGGGTAAATAGAATGTTAGCATATAGGCCTACTAAATCAATGACGTACAGTTGACTGAGTGTGTGGTGAATTGTTTAGTGGAAGATCAGATACATATCTGCATTTGACCCTGGAATTTGAAATGGGCTGATACTGGGAATAAGTTGAGAAGATACATTAAATGAGGTGAATACCTAAGAACTATTATAGGATATGCACCGTAAATTGTTTTATAATTAAGCATTAATTATTGATTGAATTCATAGCGGTAGCAAGAGATGAGATGACTTGACATTTTCTCTGCTTTAAAATGGAACGCTTTGGCAGTGGTCGCAAATTTAATCCATCAAATCTTTGCTGTGATGATAGTGCCTGCCTTGACATCAGTAGCTCCGAAAATGTACCTGGGTGAGAATGCAGTTGGTCCTTGTGAACTCTTGTTTCTCTCACATGAGTCTCTTTACAGTTAGTTGCTCCAGCAAGGACATCCCTTAGCTGGCATGGCATTATACTGATTTGTATAGGGAAGGTAACTCTGTAAACTCAAACAGCAAAGCTCCAAGCCACAGCTCACAATAACCTAACACTTTATGCTTCTGCATGAAACTGCTGGAGAAAATGGTGTGCCAATTTTTTTTTTTAAATATATATTTGCAAAAAATTCTGTGTTAAAGTTGAAAAAAGTGCCAGAAATATTCCAAGAGTACTGTTGATCACTGTTCACCGAACAGAATTGATTAATGCTCTGGCCATACTGTAAGATGCTGCTAGAGCTGTGCATTGTTATTACTTACTTTACCTACAAAACCTCATTGCAAACCAGTTTTGAATATTCAGCAAATTTATCAATTTGGTCTCAGAAGAAATGTGGGAACAAGTGAAGCAATCCTGACTTTGTCTTTATCTTAGAGGACTGAATTAAGAAAGGCAAGCCCACCTACATGGCATTCGTAGATCTAGAAAAGGCATTCGATAATGTTGACTGGACCAAGCTATTTGAGATTCTGAAGGTGATCGGCATAAGATACCGAGATAGGAGAATTATCTACAATCTGTACAAAAATCAGTCTGCGGTGATATGAATCGAGGGCTTTGAAAAAGAGCCAGCAATCCAGAAAGGATTCAGGCAAGACTGCAGTTTGTCCCCTCTCCTTTTCATTGTTTACATAGAACAGGTAATAAAGGAAATCGAAGAGGAATTTGGAAAAGGAATCAAAGTCCAAGGAGAGGAAATCAAAACCCTGAGATTTGCTGATATTGTTATTTTATCTGACTTTCAAGAGAACTGGAGAAATTGCTGAATGGTATGGACAGAATCTTGGGGAAGGAATACAAGATGAAAATAAATAAGTCCAAAACAAAAGTAATGGAGTGCAGACGAACAAAGTCAGGTGATGCAGGAAATACCAGATTAGAAAATGAAGTCTTAAAGGAAGTAGATGGGTATTGTTACTTGTGTAGCAAAATAACTAATGATGGTAGAAGTAAGGAGGACATAAAATGCATACTGAGACAAGCAAGTAAGAAATTTGTTCACCCCGAACATTGATATAGGAATTAGAAAGAAGTTTTTGAAGACTCCTTTATTAGTTAGAAAATGTGCCACCCTTACTCATCAGCACCAAGAAATACTCTTCATTTAATCCCAGTTTCCATTAGAGAGGTGGTAACTCTTCCTTGACTAACACTGCAGGGTTTGAGATTTTTGAAGTCATAAACTTTTTCCTCCTTTACTGCAAATAGTCAGCTGACCCCTACACCAAAACTGTTGAAACATCTCTGCATTCGTTGCCAACTGGACTTTTATAACTTTGACCCTTCAATGTGGTATGGATCAAAATCAAGACGATTCGTCAGGGTAACTTCTATCAGAAAATGAGAGGCGAGTAGCTTGGATCTGCAGGGTCATTTGCAGGCTGAGAGGGGTCTGGAATTAATGGATTTTATTTGGATGGAGATTGTGTATAGTTTGATAAGAGTAACTATCTTGCTCCATTACTTAACTCTCCACAAAAACTTACTGTAATGTGTGTTAACTTCATTGCGGTGAAAAGTAGCAGGATCTCTTATATTTTCGCACTCACGTGGAAGAAGGGGATTTATTAAGTCCTTAATCAAATTGATGGATGTATGTACCAGGTCATTAAAAACTTTGTCATGTGTCTTCTCAATTTTACTGCAATATCATGTTCTCTTGCTTTCAGTAATTAGCTCCATCAATTTCTCAGTTGTGATTTTTATTTTGTTTTTTCCTTGCTTTCCCCCCATTGTCAGAATATAGTTCATTATACCATTATTTTCCATCTGGCTCCGGATGGTAGTACCCTGTAAGGGCCCCTGCCTAGGGTTACTAGGTGAAACCTGGCCAACGGTCTCAAAGACGGAAGAGGAGTTTCAGATTCCCAACGGCGGAGAGAGCGGAAGAGCTGCCTCCAGGACTCACAGTCCTGGTTGTATTTTTGTGGTCTTCGGGCCACACTAGAAATAACTTTCATCAGTGATGGAAGTGTGTCAAAGTCCTTAATGGCAACTTCGGCGGAGATGGAGACCATCGGTATGGTGTAGTTGGCAAATGAGGCACTCTATCTTTCTGGGAGTTAATGCAGAGAGGAATGTAGCGTTTGTTCTCCAGAGGAGCAGCTACAAAAGGCGTCTGTTCTCCAGGTCAAGAGCGGCCTAACTGCCTGCTGGCAGCAGCTCTAAAATGCTTGGCGACAGGCTCCGTGACAAGCCGGCCGTAAAACCATACCGTCACATCTTTATGGAAATGTTGTCTCATGGAATCGGAACCACGGCTAGGGCGTCCCCCGCTAAAAGCAACGCGTGTTGGCAGGGCCCAGCCAGCACGAAAAGTATGCAAGGGTTACCGTCGCACGGGCGGCGACAGCTAAACAAGCGAGCCCCCACATTCTGTATAGCATCACTGAACGTCGGGACTATGTCTGGTCAAAGCATTGAACTGGCCACAGCACTTAAAAAAAAGGCATATAGACATCTGCACGGTGCAGGAGACAAGATGGAGTGGAGAAAAGACACGTGACATTGGGTGTGGATACAAACTCATTTACAACAGAACCTGAAGAACAACTAACGGTGTTGGCATTGTTATATCAGCAAAATTTGATGGTTCTGTGTCTGAGGTGCAACGCTACAATGATCGATTGATGAAAATCGTATATGTCGCGGATAGAAGGAAGGTCCATTTTTTCAGTGCTTATGCTCCACAAACCGGCCTAGACGCGGAAACAAAAGATGCTTTCTGGGAACTGCTTGATGAGAAGACTGCTGAAGTGCCACCAGAAGACTACCTTATTGTTGCCGGTGATCTAAATGGACACGTTGGACAGAGGAAAGAAGACCACACTGCCCATGGCGGACATGGATATGGAGAGAAGAACGGCGACGGCCAACGAATTCTTGATTATGCAGAAACTCATGATCCGATCATCACGAACACCTGGTTCAAAAAGCGTGATACTCATCTAATCACGTACTACAGTGGCTCCAATGCAACTCAGATTGACTACATCCTTGTGAGACGATGGAATTTCAAAGATGTTCTAGATACAAAAGTTATTCCTTACAAAACCGTCGCGATGCAACACCGACCTGTCATCTGTGAGCTACGGATGAAGCCGCCAAGAGCTGAATTCTTACCCAGAAATGGACCTAAAAGAATCAAATGGTGGCACTACAAGGAGGAGGCCGACATTGTTACAAAAATTACAGTGCCACCAATCACCACAGTTGAAGAGAGCTGGACTAAACTGAAAGACGCCATTCATGAAGCCGCACGCTCTATTCTTGGAACAACTAAACCAGGACGACGAAGGATTGACAAAGACACATGGCTTTGGAATGATGATGTTAAAGATGCAGTGCGGAAGAAGAAACAGCTGTACCATGAGTTTCTTTCAGATAAAACACCATCTCGTTGGGATGCCTACAAAACAGTCCGTAGTGAGACGAAGGTCATTGCTGTAACAAAAGCAAACCGATATGCAGACCTATATGCAAAACTTGACACGCGCGAAGGCGAGCGGCACATTTACCAGCTACTCAAATCGAGGCACCGCAAAACAGAAGACATCCAACGTTTCTACGGCATCAATGACGAAAAAGGTGACCTGCTGGTCGACTGGAAGAAAGCGCAAGAACGCTGGCGGAGCTATTTTGAGAAACTTTCAACCGAAGAATTTCCCCACCCACCAATCCCAACCACCTCCGCTATTGAAGGCCCAGTGAAGGAAATTGACATCACGGAAGTTCAGGCTGTTCTGAAGGAGATGAAACCAGGAAAAGCCACCGGCCCCGATGACCTTCCGGCAGAGTTCTGGTGCTCTGAACAGTGGGATGCGGCAATATGGCTAACACAGCTTTTCAATCAGATCATCAAAGAAGGTCAAATACCATCAGATTGGCGACGGAGCATTACCGTACCAATCTTCAAGAAGAAGGGAAGTCCTGCCGATTGTTCTAATTATCGCCCAATCAGGCTTCTGAGCCACGCAATGAAGATCTTCGAACGTATTCTCAACAAAAGGATTCGCCAGATAGCTAAACTTACAACGAACCAAGCTGGATTCGTGAAAAACTGTGGCACAATGGATGCAATCCACGCTGCACGGCTGTTAGTTGAGAAACACCATGAAAAACATAAGCCTCTTCATCTCGCTTTTCTGGATCTTGAAAAGGCCTTTGATCGGGTGCCACATGACCTAATCTGGTTAGTGCTACGAGAACATAGCATTCCAGAGCACCTTGTTAAGTGGGTACAGATGCTGTACGTAGAACCAAGGAGTTATGTTCAAGCTGCCGCAGGAGCGTCCGATGATTTCCGCATCATTGTAGGAGTACATCAAGGCTCTGCCTTATCACCACTGCTGTTCATTCTTGTAATGGACACTGTTACATCCGATCTGCACAAGCCAATACCATGGACACTTCTCTATGCTGATGTCATGTTGGCTGCTGAGAATAAGTCTGATCTCCAGCGCCAAACAGAAGAGTGAAACAACCGACTAGCGCAATACGACCTGCGCCTCAACAAAAAGAAGACAGAGTACATGACATTAGATCCTCGAGAAGTTGGAACCATCCACGTTGATGGTGAAGATCTACCACGAGTAGAGAAATTTAAATATCTTGGCTCCACACTCTCTGCCGATGGCAGACTTACTGATGAGGTCAACACAAGGACACACGCAGCCTGGCTGAAGTGGCGAATGACAACGGGCGTCACCTGCGACCGTCGGATGAAGGACCATCTGAAATCTAAGATCTACCGGACTGTTATCAGTCCCGTCGCTCTCTATGGCACCGAGTGTTGGCCTGCTACGAAGGAGGTAGAACGTCGACTAAGCGTCATGGAGACAAAGATGCTTAGGTGGACAGCTGGCATCACTAGACTGGATCATATTTCAAGCGACTATATTAGGAAACGCTTTGGCGTTGCACCAATCCAGAAGAAAATGCAGGAAAATCGTCTGCGCTGGTTTGGACATGTATTGCGTGCAGAAGACAATACACTGGCAAAGTCAGCGTATACATCGGAAGTCGCTGGAAAGAGGCCCAAGGGACGACCAAGACAGCGATGGATCGTTACAGTGCACGACCTGAAAGCTGTAAGACTACATCCTGACGTGGCCCGTGATCGAATTAAATGGAGACAACGAATCCATACAGCGGACCCTGCCACCAGGTGGGATAAATGCTAAAGAAGAGGAAGAAGAAGATACCATTATTTACTCCAAATCAATTGGTCAACATTGATCTGCATTTAGGGCAGTCGCCCAGGTGGCAGAATCCCTATCTGTTATTTTCCTAGCCTTTTCTTAAATGATAGCAAAGAATTTGGAAATTTATAGAACACTCTCTTGGTAAATTATTCCAATCCCTAAATCCCCTGCTTGTAAATGAATATTTGCCCCAATTTGTTCTCTTGAATTCCAACTTTATCTTCATATTGTGTTCCTTCCTACTTTTAAAAACACCACTCAAACTTATTCATCTACTAATGTCATTCCATGCCATCTCTCCACTGACAGCTCAGAACATACCATTTAGTTGAGCAGCTTGTCTCCTTTCTCCCAATTCTTCCCAGCCCAAACTTTGCAACATAGTCTTCAGTTCATGACAGTGGCAAGTTAAATATATTTAATATATTGTTGTGATTTGAGAATACTATCACATGAAACAGAGTTCTGTGTAACATATTGTGGAAAGTTGCTAGTTAAAAAAAAAACCCCACCTTAAGATTTTTTCTGTTGTAGATGTTTCACAGATCTTATCTGTAAGAATACTAAGAAGATATTACTCGAGGGATCAGAATGGAAATTATGGGTTCTTCTGGTTTTGATTCATTTAAGGCTGCTGGCCTTAAAATGGTGTCTTTTAAATGTACCATTAAGAAATAGCAAACATTTCAACCATGCCAATGATTTGTTCACCAGGGAAACACCTGAGGATAATCTCCCTCGATTCCTGGTTGCTTCCAGGGTCAATGGACAGAGCTTCCTTCCAGAAGATCCATTCTGTTGAGCAATTGTTGGTGGAGAGGTTGATGAGATGCAGAAGGTGCGTGACAGCTCCGTACTTATCAAGACCACTACAGTTGTACAGAGCAAGACTTTATTGGAAGCTACAATGTTCAGACAAGTGCTTGTTAAGGTGGAAAAGGACAAGTCCCCGAACTCCTGTAAAGGAGTAATCTTTCACATGGACTTAGTCAAAGCCTCAGATGATCTCATCTGAAGCCTTGCACATCGGGGAGTTTCAGATGTCAACGACTCGAGGCATGTCAGAGCCAGTCTTTATGACATGGATGCTTTTATATTCGCCTTTAACAAGTAGACACTGCCTGAACGAATTAAAATTTCAATGTTTACACTGATGGTTCGACCCTGTATTCCAGCACCTATGCGATGTTATAACTGGCAACAGTTTGGTCACACATCACCGTGCTGCCAAGGTTCAGCAACTTGAGTGGCGTATAAAAAGGGGCACCTACAGGTGTAGAATGCTCACCACCACCTGTGTGTGTCCGACATACATGGAGAAAAAGAAGATCCAGGAGTTCAAGACACTGGATAAGCTTCCTTATCCAGATGCCCAGAGGAAATTTAAATCATTGGCCCCACCTGAATTCTCAGTCTCCTTTGCTGAGAAGGCAGCAAAAATATGGATAACACCAACAAGTTTTGTAACTTCCACACCTGAGAAACCAGAGCTTACGGACAGTATCTTAAAGCAGCAAGAACCAAGGAAAGACAAATCACTCCACAACCATCGGTAAGTATGTTATTGCTGAAAACATCTGGAAAGGGTACTCCCAGACACCTTTGGCTGGGAAGTTGTCCTCCACAAGGGCGGGGGGGAATGAGTTCTCCAAATAGGGCTGGAAAACCTTCTCCAACCCGATCAGTAGGGTTCACAGGATCCCCGAAGAAGCCCAGCAAACCATCTGCTGCTCTCCTTCAAAGAATAAGGAAATGGCAGGCGAGAGCGAAAAGCCCCAATGGCCTTGTGTTCGATCCGGTTCTGGTGAACCCAGTTCTCACAGAAAGAGGACACCCACCATTCAAAATCAGAGCTCACCATATTCAGAGGGCTCAGTCTCCCAGTCACTACCTCCTGAGGAGATGATGGAAACTGAAGCAATCATGATCATAAACGTTGATGATGACAGAATTGACCCTGACAAAGACAGCAGAAGTTAGCAGGTAGTAAACTGAACGAAGGGCAAGCAATTGTCTTAATTTCGTAGTGCTACCTATCTACACAATGGCACTATTGCAGTGGAACCTAGCTGAGTTACGTCAATTGATATGCCTCTATGGCCTCCATAGTCTGTTGACAGGAATCTCATTTGAGATCTGGACACGACATGACTATGAGAGAATGTAGTCTTTATTCTAAAGACAGAGTAACTGTGGATGGTCTGGCAACTGGGGTCATTTCTACCCTAGTCCACTCACACATCTTCAGTAACAAAGTACCACTCCGTACTCAGATTGATGCAGTTGCAGTTTGCGCTTCATTGCCAGTAATGACAACGGTGCGCAGCATGTAGTTTCCACCTGGTTACAATATTCAGATGCCTGAACTCCCAAGATTTGATCGCTCAGTTATCGCCTCCTTTTATGTTGCTGGGAGATGTGAATGCCCGTAACACCCTCTGGAGTTCTCAGTCTTCCTGTGCTAGGGGTAGGATTATTGAGTGATTGATCAACCAGTTCGATGTTAGCGTGCTTAACACAGGGGAAACGACACATTTCAGGAGTGCACATTCTCACACCTGGATGTCATCTTGTGCAGCCGTGCACAAGATTCTCTGTTACGGTGGCAAGTACACGACCTCTGTGATAGTAACCACTTCCCAAGGCGGCCAAGATAAAACTTGGAAATTGGGAAGGTCCCAGAGAAATAACTATAGGCTCTGCATACCTCCCATATGACTCAACTAATCTGCCTACATCAGAAGAAGTTGAGAACCTAATTTGTAACGCAAAGAGGAAAGGCGAACACCTAGTCCTTGGAGCAGATGCAAATTCACACAACACGGCATGGGGTAGCACGAACTGCATTGCAAGAGGTGAGTCTTTACTAGAGTTTGTTATTGAAACTGAGTTGACGATACTAAACCTAAGAAACAAGCCTGCGTTTATAAATAAAAATCGTAGGGAGGTAATAGACATTACACTAAGCACTACGCATATTACAAACTTTATAAAAGACTGGAAGGTGCTGGAGGAACCATCAATGGCAGACCACCAGAACATCCAATTTGCAATAGATGCGAGACTATGTGGGATTGAGATGTACAGAGATCCAAAATGAACTGGAATAGATACAGAGAAGTTCTAGGGAAGGCTGTTCAAAAAATTCTAACTAACATGAGAGGACAGAAAGAATTGGATGAGGCAGTGGAATTATTAGAAGAGGCCATTATAGACTCATTCCATGAAAACTGTCCTCTCAAAGAAAAGAAAAGAAAAGAAAAGCACTAAACAAGAGACTCATTCCATGACAACTGTCCTCTCAAAGAAAAGAAAAACACTAAACAAGTAAGGTGGTGAAACAACAAACTAGCCAAAATGAAAAAAGAGGTTAGGATGTTGTATACAATAAAATCTAGAAATGGTATTTGGGATGTATATCATAGAAAACTCACTGAGTATAACCTAGAGATACGGAAAGCAAAAAGAAAATCTTGGAGACTGTTCTGCGAGAAAGTGGAATCGCACACTGAAACAGCAAGGCTCCAGAAGGTTCTGAAAGCAACCCATATAAATCGGGTGGGGACACTGGAGAAACCAGATGGGTCGTTTACTCAGGCGGGGAAGGACACGCTGGGGATGCTAACGGCATGTCACTTTCCTAAGGCTGAGGAGATGACAGAAGAAGAAACGGTTGGAACAGAGACCGGAGCTCGAAGAGCAGACTGGAACTATGCCAACAGAATAATCAAACACAACCATGTAAAATGGGCAATCGACACGTTTCACCCTATAAAGGCTCCGGGGCCAGATGAGATACTTCTGATACTCCTACAGGAAGGATGGGAGATACTCGTCAATCCCTGACGGACCTCTTCAGAGCTAGTCTAGTTTTAGGGTATGTGCTGAAATCATGGTCTGAAGTTAAAACAGTATTCATACCTAAGCCTGGAAGGGCAAACTGTGCTCAAGCCAAAGCATACAGACCATTATGTTTTACCTCCTTCATGCTGAAAGCAATGGAGAAAATTCTAGATAAATATATCAGAAGAACAGTGCAACTGAACTCAACGTTCCATGAAAATCAGTTTGCATATAGACCTGGCAGATCCACTGAAGTAGCGCTCCACCAGTTGGTTTGTAAACTAATAATAATGTTATTTGCTTCACATCCCCCTAACTACTCTTTTATGGTTTTCGGAAATGCCGAGGTGCCAGAATTTAGTCCCGCAGGAGTTCTTTTACGTGCCAGTAAATCTACCGACACGAGGCTGACGTATTTGAGCACCTTCAAATACCACCGGACTGACGAGGGAACGGTACGAAGTCGGACGGCGAATTTCGATTCGATTTTTACATATTCGTGAAGGTCTTTCTAAGCTGAAACAGGTAGTGGAAGTCTAATTTTTTGCTGGTCTTTTTAAGGGGGCATTTGGGGGCTCAAAGTTGGCAGTGCGCGCCATGAATTGTACAGTATATGCTGGCACACGTCAGCGCTCACGGCCAGCGGCTGCCCTGCCTCGCCTTCCCTCTCCACTCCTTCGGTTCTCCTCTGTCCCTCACCACATACGGCTGCCAACAGTTGTGTACATGAGACGGAGAGTCCTATTCTATTCGGTCAAGTTCTCCACGACTGATGGCTATTCCACATACAGGAGATCGCATCGGTACTTTGTTATGGCCGCTTGCAACATTATTGCAGCTGTTATTAATGCCTACGGTGTTAATATTCAGGAAGCTACAGAGCTTGCTGATGAAGAGAAAATCATGTATATACAAATAAAGACGATGTTTGATGCAATTTTGGAGGGAAAATGCTAATTTATTCAGGAGGAAGAAGCCGTTTTCGTTGATTCAGAAGACGAAGATGGCGTTGAGGATGGGACAACAACACTGAAAAAACCCAAACACGGAGATGAGTTTAACAAAGATAACAAGTCTTGTGATGGCCAAGGAAGACCCTGTAAGTCAGTGGAAGATTATGATTCTGAATCATTGTTGGACATGTATCAAAAAATAAAGGAATAAGGACCTATGTACGTCGTACGGAAGTATATTTATGGAATCGTCAACCACGTTGAACACACTGGAGAAATTAGGAAATGTGTGATGGTTCGAGCTTATGTGAAAGAAGCGTTCACCAAGGCAAGGATGCGTTATTTATATGTCAAAAATCGGACATTGAGCATTGGATTGGTGAGGGTAGAGAGTTGTATTGCCCCAAACACTCTCTCCAAAGCGAGTCATACTTAACAAACCTTAAAAGGAGTTTAAAAATTTGGTTCCGAAAAGTAACCAAACTAGTCAGAACAACGTTTAAAACAGACGAAGAAGTATGACACGAAGTGGCTAAAAAGTTTGTAACAATCATTAATGAATTGCAAGAAAAGAAAGAGATCCCGAATGCCAATATCTGGAATTTGGACCAGTCCCGATTTGAGTACGAAATGGCAACACAGAGAAGTTATGATTTTCGTGGTGTGAAAGACGTTCTTGCTACGCTTGTTTGCCGAAATAGTTTTACGCACTCCCACACAGTGCAATATCACATTTCTAAAGCCAGAGAAATGGGACATTTATTCTTGATCGTTTTCCAAGAAATTAATGGAAAGTTTGGACCTAGAGTACAAGAAAGTATCAAAGCCCACATGGATGCCTTTAAATATGTCGTAATTGATTATTTATCTTCCGGGAAAATGGGGAAAGGGCATGTACATGACTGGTTTCAAAACATTTTCCATCCGCAAATACAGGAAGACGGAAGAAATCTTCTTCTCATAGATTCATTCAGTGGCCAGGGCAAAAATGCACAACTGACGAACAAACATGTACAAATTGAATACATACCGAAAGGAACTACCATACATATCTTTGCAGGCCGTGTGATCTTGGACTCTTCCTGCAACTAAAATGTTTAGTCCGTCGAATGGACAACATTTGCTGGGTAAGGAATTTACACGGCCAGTCAAAATTAAAACCCAAAAACAGACCTTTCATTATAACTTGTCAAATACTAGCGCATAATCAATTATTATTATTATTGATTTATTATTTTTCTCTAGATCTACAGTAAGAATACCTATTTGATCCGTTAAAGAGAAAAATAACAATGTCCAGCCTAAGCCAAAATTCACATTCTATGTACTGTACAGAAAGGAAAAAAAAAAGAAAATGATACATTACACACTCTATGTGCTGTACAGAAAAAGAAAAGAAAATAATGTACGGAATGAACAGAAAATGAATAGAACAATTTAGTAAAATAATGAGACTTCTTGGACATGGCATGAATCCCCTAGGATACTCCGGAAACGTGACGCCCCAAATGAAGGTCACCACGGTAGTCATCCTCGGCCTCTTCATGTCACGTCCAACTTCTCTCCTGAATATTTCTATTGTTTTCCCAGAATATGCAATTTAAGCTGTATTATGAATGTCACAGACCTTCGTGCCCCTGCTGAGTAAACACGCGAACCTTTGCACATTCCATTCCTCCTACATTTCCTGTACTTGACTCCCTCTGAGTTGCTGAATCCATACTTCCGTTGCACACGCATTCTGCTACAACGTACTCTGCTCACGTTGCCAGTTTATCACTGCACTACTTATCTGTTCCTGCTCATCTTATTCAACCATGCTTAATGTAATTTAAATAATCATATACAACCAACTTTGCTTACCGATCTACCGTTAATTAATGAATCACTTACCAATACCATTTAAACTGTGCTCTCTCTCTTATCATCCATCCATCATCACCTTTCATACTTAACACTTCAATTCCAGTCCTCCCTCTAAACTTCAATACCTTTCTTATCATCCATCTATCGAACTCCACAAACCATCCATCTTATTCCAGGCCACATTTACTTCAACAGTTAGAATACACATACAGACACCATCACTTGAATAAATACCATCTAAACTTCGTTAGCTCTCCTCATTTCCATCCATCATCTAAACTTCGCTACCTCTCTTATCATCCATCTATCGAACTCCACAATTCATCCATCTTATACCTAAAGACACTTGACTAAATACCATACAATTACAATACACTTAAAAACACCTTATCACCTCATTACCTCTCTTATCCTTCATCCATATCGATACCATTTAAACTTCGCTACCTCTCTTATCATCCATCCCTCATCATCACCTTCCATTCTTAACCCTTCATATCCAGTCGTCATATCATCACTTGAATAAATACCATACAATTAATCCATCCATCTTTTACCTAAAGACACCATCACTTCAATAACAATTATACTACACATACAGGCACCATTACTTGAGTAAATACCATCTGAACTTCGCTACCTCTCTCCTTCTAGGCCACATTTACTTCAACAATTACAGTACACATACAGACACCATCATAAACTACGCTACCTCTCTTATCATCCATCCATAGGCAAACCATGTTACTTACTACTGTTACTTGACTTTTTACTTCTCGTAATTACTCCTTCCATTTTTCCCTTTTTGTCCCATAGCTCCTTCAAACTCAAGCTTCTCCCTTTAATCACGGCACTTCTTACTTCTGCTTCCTCCCTCAAACCATTATTCTCGCTCCGATTCTGTCCACTTGTCTTCCCCTGCGATTCTTTTTCCATCATCTCTTCCTGCATCCTGCTTTCTTCCCTCGCGCAGACCTCAGACACTAGTTCATCCATTAATTTCCTGGCTACTTCCATCCTCCTTGCATTTCCTTTTTCTTCAGCTCTTTTTACGATCTCTTCCTAGGAACCCCATCTACTGCGTTCCTCCCTTTACAGTATGTACATCAGCCCTGGTAGTTTCTTCTTGCCTCGAACTCTCAGCCCTGCTTTTTTTCTTCTTGCCTCACATCATCCCTGGTAGTTTCTTCTTGCCTCGAGCTCTCAGCCCTGCTTTTTTCTTCTTGCCTCGAACTCTCAGCCCTGCTAGTTTCTTCTTGCCTCAAACTCTCATCCATTAATTTCAGTTTCGATATTGTCCACTTTCGGGTCCAATTCCTGTCGCTCACCACAAGTATCTGGCCACGAATATACGCTTTCAGTCCCTGAATTTTTGCTTTCACAAAATGTTTCTTGAGAATTTTAAAATTCCTACTCTCTTCTCTTCCGAAATCTCTCTTAACTCTAATGTTCTCACACTGTAGATTACCAGCGTTCCTTGTCACTATATCTGCCATCAATGAAGATAGCAGCGACACTTTTATGGGCCTGTGCCCTCCCACCTTGCCAACTCTCTCCACATTGTCTATATCTACCTCACTGAAATTTATTTTCATTTTCTTTTGTATGACATCTACCATTTTGTAAATAATATCCACTTTAGATTCTGCCTTTTCTTCCTCCACCCCATAAATAAATATGGATTTCTTCTTACGCTCCTGTCTGCAGACTTCAATTTCGTTCTTCAGGTTTACCATCTCTTCTTCCATATTTTTTATTTTCTCTCTTAGTGACACCAGTTCTTTCTCGCTGCCTTCTATCATCGCCTTCGTATTTTTCATATAATCCTGGGTCCACTGTCTCGTCTTTTCTTGCTCCTGGACTTGTTCTTGAAGCATCTTCTTTAATTGCTCAAACGGCCATACCTCCTGTATTACTTCTTTTACTACTTTCCTCATAGCCTCTACGTCTACCCAACTCATCCTATCTATCTCCTTGCCGACCGCTTGACACTACCGCTTCCCCACTCCTACTCCACTCCACTCAGCAGGCGCACGCCACACGATACGTCCGTCCTCCTTACTGGCTTAAGCTAGACTGCATAACCAATTACAAGCTGATTGTTTTGTACCAACGCTGAAATATGCTTGGAAAGCAGGTGGTTATTCCATTAATGACAATATACCACAATTTCATACTGTCTCGCAAATGAATTTTCATGATTTGACTGATACAAAGTGTGCTGGAAATGATTGTAACAATTTTTCGTTTATAAGGTGCGCACATTGTTGTCTTGTGTTTTGTTTTTCACATTTTGTGTTAATTTTCACTATCATGTCATGAGCAATGGACCAATGCCAGACTGTGTTAGAATAAAGTCATTTCTTGAACACTTTGAATGTCATGATGATGCAGATGATATTTGATTATGTATTATTTGTATGTTAAGTAGTGATTTGTAAACACTTTTTATTGTTTATTTATTCCGTAATGAATTAATCTTTGTAAATAAAACGTCCCAACTAACGTCAGTCTTCACCCGCAATCCCCTGTACACAACTGTAGGCAGCTCTATGTGGTGGAGGAGAGAGAACCGAAGGAGGGGAGAGGGAAGGCGAGGCAAGACAGCCGCTGGCTGTGAGCGCTGATGTCTGCCGGCATGTACTGTACAATTCATTGCGCGCACCGCCAACTTTAAGCTCCCAAATGGCCCCTTAAAAATGACTAGCAAAAAATTAGGCTTCCACTACCTGTTTCAGCTTTAAAAGACCTATACGAATATGTAAAAATCAAATTGAAATTCGCCGTCCGACTTCGTACCGTTCCCTCGCGAGCCAGAATCGAACATGCCAAGTTGGGGTCAGAAGGCCAGCGCCTCAACCGTCTGAGCCACTCAGCCCGGCAGTTTGTAAACTAGAGGAAAGCCTAGAATATAAAGAAATTGCACTGGCGGCATTCCTAGATATAGAAGGAGCCTTCAACAATACAACCTCTGACACTCTAATCAAAGCATTGGAAAAGAGCAAGGTGAGTGAAACTGTCATCAAATGGATTAATTTCATGTTAGACGGAAGGAAGATAAAAGCAACCCTGTTTGAAGAAACTCTGACTGTTAGGGCCATGCGAGGCTGTGCTCAGAGAGGAGTTCTTTCTCCTCTGCTGTGGAACCTCGTGGTGAACAAAATCATAACTATGCTCAACGAACAGGGTTTCTGTATACAAGGCTATGCAGATGACGTAGTGATTGTGGTACGAAATAAGGTGTTGAGTGTTATCCAGGACCTTTATGCAAAGATCACTCAACCTTGTGGAGAACTGATGTCGGGAGGAACAATTATCAGTCAACCCGAACAAGATAACTCTGGTCCCTTTTTACAAGGAGAGAATTAGAGGGGAAGAGATCACTGAAGCTCTTTGGGCAAGACATATACAGTCATAGGAAAAAGTATTCGTACATCTTAAATGGTAAGCAATGTTGTCGTTTGTACCTGACGCCTTGTCCACAGGCCGCTAGAAACTCCACTACTTTTCTATATTTCGATATTTCGTGAAACAAGAATATGAATACGTACCAAAAATATCTATAGTACTTCAGAAATGTTCGCTTTAACATATCATCCAATAAGTTCGAAATATAGATGCATAAAAAGTATTCGTACAGATGGATTATCTTCATATCAAAGTCCTTGATGACATCCCCTGAAATGCAGGTAAGCAGTAAAGGTCACGTCTTTTACCAAGTCAGTTTTTCTTCAATCGTTCTAAACAACAAGTGATACAGTCAATAAGTAAGATGGACCGAAAAATGAAAGAACAACAGAAGAAGAGAGAGTAATTATAATTCGGGCTCATAATTCCTGTAAATCGTTCTCGAAAATATCGAAACTTGTGAAGAGACCAAGATCTACAATTCAGGGAATTATTGACAAGTATCTTTCAAAAATGCACGTAGATGTGGACGTCTATGCAAACTAGATGATCGAACTAAAAGACTAATCCTCAGGAAAGTTAAGAAAACTCCTAGAATCAATGCTGCAAAACTGAGGTCTGAACTAGGAAATGATTTAAAACCTAATATCTGTGCTTCCACAATTCAAAAGTTTTTATATACGGATGAGTATCATTGTAGAAATGCCAGGCGAAAACCTTTAATTACCCCAGCAAATAGGAAAAAAAGACTACAAAGTGCTACAGACTATAAACATGCTTCTCTAGAATTTTGGTATCGAGTTATATTTTCGGTTGAAAGAAAACTTTACTATTTTTAAAGAACATCGCAAAAAGGTGCTGAGGAAAAAGAACCCAGAACTCGAAGAAAAAGTCTGCTTATTCAGTGAAGCATGGTGGAGGTTATTTGATGGTTTGGGGGTACATAAGCTCAGCTGGAGTAGGTTCCTTAGAATTCATAGATGGAAAGATGGACCATAAATACTATATTGAAATTTAGAAGAAACATCTAGCGCCAAAAAAATGGGGCTTCTGGGTAATTATGTATTCATGCAAGATAATGGTCCAAAGCATACGCCCCTTGATACAAGATTGTGGATTTTGTACAACACAGCCAAATACACGGTAACACACACCCCCAATTCCCGAATCTGAATCAGATTGAAGATGTGTGGGCTTATCTTAGAGAGATTGAGCACAAGAAATATTTCATCAAAGTCAGCTTTGAAAATGGCTCTTTTGGAAGAATGCGAGTAAGATTGAGCCCACCTTCAGCCCCAAAGTAGTTCATTCAATGCCTACGTGGCTTGAGGCCATTGTAAAATCAAAAAGATTGCCAAGAAAATACCAAATGTGCACTAAAATCAGTGGGGAATGAAAGTAAAACCGGACTGTACGAATACTTTTTACGAGTTTGAAATCATGGTATTTTAATTTATTTATGTATTAATGACAGAGATGTCTATTAATTGTATGCTTTATTGTGTATATATCCTTACATAGTGTACAGAAAGCTAATCTGTCTATGTTATACAACGCACATGACAATAAGTGTATTAAATAAAGTATTTTTTGTTACAGTATGAAGTGTACGAATACTTTTTATTATGACTGTATATATATGGAAAAACAGGCACTACACCTAGGTGTAGTGTTAGATAAAAATTTAACCTGGAATCCACACATAGAAAGGAACATAACTCGGGCCAAGAACTTGCTGTATGCATGTAAAAGAGCCGTTGGGAAGACATGGGGCCTAAGACCATCAATGGTAATGTGGATATACACAGTGGTCATTAGACCGTTGATGGCCTGTGCTGCAATCATCTGGTGGCAGAAAGTAAGCCAAGGAAAAGTTGGCAGTAGCTTGGATAGCCTACAGAGAATGGCATACATAGCCATAACTGGGGCTATGAGGACTACGCCAACAGAAGCCTTGAATACTTTACTAGACCTCCCATCTCTATGCAGTTTCATAATAGGACAGGCTAAAATGAGTTCATATAGATTGGCACAATCAGAGTGCTGTAATGCACAAAGACCCAATCTAGGACACTGTAAAATTAACAGAGTAATAATAGAGGAAGTTCTACACATGCCTTCTGATCATATGATACCAAAGTACAACTTTGATAAACTGTGACCCAGATAATAAGAAAAGAAGATTGGGATATCGACAAATAGAATACTGAAAAAAAAGAAGATATAGTGTGGTGAACTGATAGCTCAAAGACTGTGGATGGCACAGGAGGAGGGATCAACAGGAGAAGACCTGAGAGATCAGTTCAGATGAGCCTGGGCAGACACATTACAGTCTTTCAAGCTGAAATGGTCTATCACAACATGTCTTGAACATCTGAAATTGAACTATAGGAATAAGAACATTTTCATTTTTATGGACAGCCAAGTGGCAATAAAGGCACTAGAGGCAGTCCAGATAATATCCAGTATTGTCTTGTATTGCCACTCACTTCTCCTAAAGCTCTCAAAGTACATTATCAAAATAATATGGGTACCAGGGCATGCAGGTATAGAAGGAAATGAAAAGGCAGATAACCTGCCAAGGAAAGGGGCAGAAACACATTTTGTAGGCCCAGAACCTGTATGTGGGATTTCGTATGGACAAGCCTGACACTACATAGGAAAACGCGTACAAAAGAAACAAATGGAAAACTGGAAAAAATACTCCAGGATGCAGGCTTGCAAAGGAATTGATAAAAGGACCAGACAAGAAGCATACTAAAGAACTGTTGAAACTAGCAGAGAAAATATAAGATGGGTAGTAGGACTATTGACAGGACACTGCCATCTGAAAAAACACCTACATAGAATTTGAGTAATTTGAGCAGAGGAATCAGCTGAACACATACTTTTCGAATATGAGGCGCTGGGTAGAATCAGACTCTCCACTCTAGGACTACCAGGTGAAGAGAGAGGAAAAATCCAAGAAGACCCGATAAGAACAACCTGCAGCTTTGTGAAGGGAGCAGGTATATCTAGGAGGGAATGAAGGGAAAACATGGTAGCAAAAGATCTTAGAGGCCGATGCTAATTAGAAACTAATATTTAGAGGTTCCATGTGAAGAAAAGAAGAGAACCACTTCCCGATACTTCTCACGCTCTTGAATCAAAGGCAGTCCGAAGTACTCAAGCATTGTCTACTTTGGCGGGCAAATTGTTGAGAATTTTTCAAATGCGCAGTGATGACCAATGATATGCTGGAGTCTGTTGATGGCCACATTTTTTTCATTACAACTGGAATTCTGGCAGCTGCAGAGGAACCAATTCCTTCCTCGTCCAGCATCCCTCGCCAGAAACAGGTTTCATGGTGGACCAATGAAAATGCAGCAGCTCTAGGTGATCACTGGTAGGCTTTTAAGCATTATTATCGGAATCCTACGATGGTCATTCATGTCACATTTAAGCGTCTGCACACTAAGGCCCTTTTTTCTTTTTTCTTAGAAAGTAAGAAAGCTACGTGTATGTCTCTTCCATGACGGCACATACTCCGTCATCACAAATGTGGACAAAACTCCGCCGTATTGTCGAAGTACAGAACTCTCCCTCAGTCCCCAGAATCTCCCTTAACGGAGATGTAGTTATGATTCCTTCAGTCATTGCAGACCACATTGTGTTGCATTTCACAGCTCTGGAAGATATCACCTGCATTTCTACAAATTAAGTGTGAAGCAGAGGCACATCATCTCTCCTTCACCTCTAGTGCTTCGCATTCCCATAACGTGCCTTTCATGGAGTGGTAATTGTGGAGTGCACTTGTGCTGCTCAGGGTCACTGCTCCTGGACTGGACAAAATCCATAATCAAATGCTTGAACAATTGAGTGATTGATGTCTCAAGGATATCCTCACCCTATTCAACAGAATGTGGAATGTGGGAGTGTTTCCACCCCAGTGGCGTGAGGGAATTGTGATCCAGTTCCCAAGCCAGGTAAACATCCAAAACTTCTGGATAGTTATAGGCCAATATGTCTTACAAATGGTCTTTGTAAGCTATTGGAAAGGATGGTTAACCGGAGTCTTGTGTGGGCCATGGAAAAGGATGATCCCTTGTCTAACTACCAGTGTGGTTTTCACTCTCATCGGTCTGCCACCAATCATCTGGTCAGACTGGAGAGCCCCATTAAGGAGGCGTTTCTCCAGAAGGAACACCTAGTCGCCATATTTTTTGACCTGGAAATGCTTACGATACTACCTAGCTATATGGGATACTCTCCACACTATACCAGTGGGAATTTTGGGGAAATTTACTAACGTTTATTGAGAACTTCCCTCCAGCTCTTTCAAATCATAGTAGAGAATGCATTTTCTCAATATTACATTCAAGAAAATGGAGTACCACAGGGATCTGTACTGAGTGTCACATTGTTCGCAATTGTCATCAACAGCTAGCTGCCGCTGCTGGGCCCGTAATCATCCCATTACTGTATTTAGTTGATTTAGCTCTACATTACAGGTCTGGAAGTATGCTGTTTGCTGAGAAAACTACAGCAAGCTATTAACTGAGTCAACAGATGGGCCCTGAAACATGGTTTTTAATTTTTAGCGGCAAAAACCTCAGCTGTAAACTTCTGTCAACGTCAGCTTGTGCATCCTGAACCAGAGCTCTGCTTGTGAAACAGTATCTCACCAGTGGTAGACACTTGCAGGCTCATTCCCATCCTGTTCGCTGAAGCAGGAGTTCCACCTTTACAAAAAAGAAGGCAGCAATTATTCCTCACGTATGCTGCCAAAATTTGTAAAATGCTGCTACATCCAAGCTATCACTGCATCTTTAGTACCCAATACCATCAGGGTTACCAAGACCAGCCGAATGCCACATGGCCAGTTGGGTTTCCAATTGAGAGCTTGTGTCATGAGTTAGATGTGGCTACTATAGCAAAGGTTTTGGTTCCACCTAATCAATACCAATTTATTTTAAAAACTATTGTTTTTAAGTTAGGTTTCTCAATGGCACTTCATGGGGGCTGACCGTGTGGTGCTGCTACATTTCTACATAGCTACTAGAAATATTTTAGAATCTATATAACATCATTTTATATGCATTTCTAATTGGATGTAAGGTTATGTTAAATGGCTGATGATGACCCAACTGTCGGGCCAAAACTAGTCTCATGTGTATAATACAATAGTCTGTAAAATAAATTGCTATTGATTAGGTGGAACCAAAACCTTTGCTATAGCGTCTATCATCAATACAGAACATGAAACTAATCTACTTTGATATTGGATGTGTCTACCAGCAGTTGTCTTCAGCAGACTTCTAGCGAGATACCTCTGTGGTTCATTCCAGGACCGGATATACAGCTAGATATACACCGTAGACCCAAGGTGAACACGGGTGCCTCTGTTCATCGAACGTACAGTATTTCAAAGAATTCGTTCACCAGTATCTGGCTGCATGGCATGTCTTCACAGATGGTTTTAAGATGGGAAAAAATGTAGGTTGCTCTTTCATGTAAGCATAAAGATTTTGCTTCCTAGCGTTTGTAGCGTGTATACTGCAGTTTGCACTGGGTAATGAAAGAAACCACTTTCTCATGTGTTCTGACACGTTAAGTTCTCTGTAGTCTATCGACACCTGTTGCCCTCAACATTCATTGGTGCAGCAGATTCATGACCTTCTAGCCAGATTATGTGATGTTGGCACCAGAATCACTGTCCAGCTCCATGGCTAAATGGTTAGCGTGGTGGCCTTTGGTCACAGGGATCCTGGGTTCGATTTCCGGCAGGGTCGGGAATTTTAACTGTCATTGGTTAATTTCACTGGCACGGGGGCTGGGTGTATGTGTCGTCTTCATCATCATTTCATCCTCATCACGATGCCCAGGTCGCCTACAGACGTCAGATCAAAAGACCTGCACCTGGCGAGCCGAACATGTCCTCGGACACTCCCGGCACTAAAAGCCACCCGCCATTTCATTTCACCAGAATCACTTTCACATTGGGATTGCAGGAAATAAACTTGCGGATGAAGCTACAAAGGAAGCATTACTTTTACCTCCTAGACCTTTGAATTTACCTGCTAGGTTTTGTTCTCAGCTACATTGAACAATCTTGGCGTCCTGGGAATCTGAGTGGCTAGCTATCCGAACTCCTAACAAGCTGAGAGCAATTAAGAAGACAACTGCCGTGTGGTGGTCCCCTTTCCGGCCTTCACGGAGAGAGGCTGTTCTTTTGTGTAGGTTGAGGATAGCTCATGGATGATGTTATGCACGCACTGATCTCTCTGGCCTAAGACAGAACCTTGGCCAGCAGGAGACACTCGAATTCATACTAGCCAATGATACGATTACTGCTGATCTCATCATTCGCTTTATGTGTCAGAGTGGATCAGGGGTGTGTAAATTTCAAGTGTTCTGTTACTCAGGGAACTTGTGTTCTCTTTCCATTCTTTAGTTACCTTTTCAGCTTAATATTATAGTTTTTATTTTTTTTATTTTGTACTTCATTTTGAAATTTCTTTGATTTTTTTTTCCAAAGTTATTCAGAGAGGATAATTACCAAGTTGTACGTCCTGTTTAAACAAAAATCACCACCACCACCTTCTTTTTGATGTAACCTATGATTTCCTGTATACGATCATTATCTCGTACCCCTTTTACAGGTGCATCTTTCATATTGTGCATGACATTCATTTCAGTTTTTGAATATAACAACTTAAATTCTGAACTTTTCTATTTGTCTGCTCATTTCAGATTCTGGTTTTGTGGTGCTGCAAGGAACAACCTATTGGACTGACCTGTTTGTCCGTCACTTTCTCTTCCAAACCGAACATTGTATAGACTGTGATGACCTACTCTTTTTTGTTAGGAAACGCCATATCAAAGGGTCTTCCCGGTATCTTCCAAAATTTGAGGTATATCTCAAGTGTGTGTTGTATGATGAGTAATGATGTAGTTTTATGAATGAGAAAGAATTCCATTTAGGATTTGTACGTCAAATTGTTGCATAAAATGTTATTTAGCGTGTGTTGACAATGAATCCTTATATTGAATAAAATAGATGGAGTACACCTTTTCAGTACTGTTCAATACTCCTAAATAGAATACAGTTAGCTTATTAAGAGTACACATTTTGTCCCTATGAGGAACATCCTTAGTTGTAAGATAATTGAATACAAGAACTCCCAAAACTTAGAGATACACAAAACTACAGGTTTAAAAGAATGGCATGTGCTTATTAAAGGAACGTTTTAGTTCAATATGCATCTGATGTTTAGATAGTAATCTAAATGTCTTGGATTTTATAGTCCCCCCCCAAAAAAAATAGCCATAACACTTGATTTTAGAAAAGGTGTGCAGCAAAGACTAAAATTGGTAAACACATTAAAATAGAATGTAATTAAATCTTACGTCCTTAAAGTTCAGTGAAATCTGGTTAAGATATTCAAAGAGTAAAATATTCCTTTACACATTATGATGTTGCATCACTTTGGGCTTCCTGAAGCCAGAGGAGCTCCTCTCTGATTTGCAACATATGATGATTTTCATAAACTATTGGAATAATTGGAGTAAAACTTTTTTTTGCTAGGGGCTTTACGTCGCACCGACACAGATAGGTCTTATGGCGACGATGGGATAGGAAAGGCCTAGGAGTTGGAAGGAATCGGCCGTGGCCTTAATTAAGGTACAGCCCCGGCATTTACCTGGTGTGAAAATGGGAAACCACGGAAAACCATCTTCAGGGCTGCCGATAGTGGGATTCGAACCTACTATCTCCCGGATGCAAGCTCACAGCCGCACGCCTCTAAGCGCACGGCCAACTCGCCCGGTTGGAGTAAAACAGTGAAGGATTTGAAGATTGAGAGAAATTGTTATCTTTATGAGTGGAAAAAAGAAAAAAAGAAATTAGTGCAAAGATCCCTTGTGGGTGGGGGACGCAGATGAAGAATATACCTATGGTATCCCCTGCCTGTCATAAAAGGTGACTAAAAGGGGCACCAGGGGCTCTCAACTTGCGAGTGTGGGTTAGCGACCACGGGGCCCTTAGCTGAGTCTTGGCATTGCTTCCACATGTGCCAGGCTCCTGACTTTCATCAATCCTGTCCTACCTTCCTTGGTCAACTTTTGTTCTTTTCAGACTCTGAAGGTATTAGAGCATTCGAGGCCTAGGGAGGCTTTCATTTTCATGCTCTTCGTGACCCTTGTATTTCTTTGTTCGATACTTCATTTTTCAAAGTGACCAATCCCTTCGTTTTTATTTTTCTCTCTACACCCTGTCGGAGGGGGGCGCAGGCGAAGATTACACCCACGGTATCTCTTCTTGTCATAAGAGGCAACTAAAAGGGGTGACCAAGGGATGATATTAGAACCATGAAATTACTTGTGATTAGTACCTCTATGTGCAGAACACTATGGGTCAACATTACTTGTGGCTAATACCACCTTGCGAGGAAAATCATGGCTCTACGTTACATAGGAGCAGTACCATTATGTGAGGAACACTAGGGTCTGAGTGTTGCTTGTTATAGAGGTCATCATGTGTATTCCACTGGTCAGTTCCACTGTGTTCGAGAATAGATCTGCATTACCTATGAGTAGTACCACTTTATAATAAACACCCTGGGTCTACGTTGCCTGTAGTTAGTACTACTGTGAGAGAGTGGTTAGTACTACTATGTGCGAAACACCACGGGTTTGACTGGCGCCCATGATTAGTACCACTACATGAGAAAAACCATTGGTCTGCATTGCCTGAGAGTATTATTATTACATGAGGACCACCATGGGATTGTGTTTCTGTGGGCATTTCCATAATGTGTGATGCACCATGGGTCTGCATTGCCTATGATTAGTCCCACTAGGTGAGGAGCACCATGGGTCTGCGTTGCTTGTGAGTGGTGCCCTTGTGTCCAAAACATCATGGGTTTTTGTTACCTGCGAGTGTTGCCATTGTTGTGACATACCGTGTGCCCAGTCTACATTACCTTTGATTAGTACCGGTACCATCATACGAGAAACATCATGAGTCTGCATTACCTGTGATTAGTACCACTGTAGGAGGAATAACGTGGTGGTTCTTTACTAGTGATTATTACCATTGTGAGAGGGCGGTGACCTCGATGTTAGACCCCTTTATGTAATGAAGCATCATCCCAGGAATTAAGACATTGTGAATTGGATCCACTGTTTATTTTTGTTTCATGATCATTTTCTTATCACCATTCGTTTTAGATTCTAGTCAGCGAATACATTTTGAAGTTTTAATTTGCATTTCGTTACACCTCGTACCATTAGGGACCGATGACGTAGCTGTTAGGCCCCTTTAAACAACAAACATCATCATTAGAGCAAAGTTAAGAAAAGGAAGAAGAAACAAAAAGAATAATGGGAAGTAAAGACAAAATTTAATATAAGTATTCTCTCCCCTGCAGGCCCCATTGTACGGATGTGTATGTTGGCTATGCTGTGTAAAGATTAACATGTTCTTTGTACCTTATAGCCAAACCTTTTCCAGACTGTATCACTGCCTACATGTTTGGCATGCTAATGCAGTCAAACATAAAATATATTCAGCAATGGGAGAGCATATGTTTGAAAAGAATCATAAATTTACAGACATTTCTAATGAAATGGGATTAATACATTCGGCCAAAAGGGAAAATTCATTAAAAATTTATCTTACTCAAAAAAAAAAAATCACTTTGAATCAAGTTTGAATGAAAGAAGTACAGATGAGAACTCATTGTATAAACTAGCATTTAATAATTTAAGGAAGAAAAAAGATAAAACTTTAAGATCTTTAATTTATTTATGTATTCTCGTTCAACATCATCTAAATATTAAAATGTTATGTAATGATAATGTTCATAATATATCACTAATGTTTGTTTATTCATTGATATGGTCTAAACAAAAAGATGTGTTATATTCTTTTTATTCTTTGATTGGACTTCACTGATGTGGGGAATGCACTATGTTCCTGAAATATGTATGATTAATTAATTTTCAGTTATAAAAATGTATGACAAGGTGGACCAGACACATACTATTTTAAATAGCTTTTGATAATAACGTCGCCATAATTCACGTGGCCACATTTAATGCACGCACCTTGGTGCGGCACGACTGCCACATTAAGTCTGTGCTTATATACCCACATCAGAGTCTTGCTATGTTGCATGTCTGCTGCAGCAGCGCCCTCATACGGAACCTTTTTGAGCACGCCTTATATATTGTCATTGGGTGGAATAAAAACTAAGGTAGTCATAAAATGATTTATTTCAGGTTTACTGAGATTTACTATGTTGCTGGAGATTATCATTAATTATATTGATGGTATCTTTTGCGGTAATATTTGAATAAATGTTGGAAATGTCAAAAGAATGGATAGTGTGTGAAGGATATAGATTCAAGATTTAAGCAGTGTTGCATAACTCAACTGAATTCTTAATAGAAGATCTGTTGTGGAAAGTATAGTTTTATTTAAAAAGCTCTGAATAAACAGAGAGGTTTTGTAAGTGGGGCTGTTTGTAATGGGTCTAATGGGGACTCTCTCTTAGTGAATCTTGGATAAAGCTCGTGTTATAGGAAGTCTTGGGTTCATGTTAAGTTTAGTAGCTGTGTATCTTGGTCGCTTAAAATGAATGGAGCCTGTTTAAAAATCTGTTTGGGAGTTCTTTGAATTTTACCAGTTGGGTTTTTATTGACTTTTATAAAGGAACTGTTTGAATAAATATATATATTTTTTTTTTTTCATTAGAGAGAAACTCTGGAATCTAAAGCAACAAGTAGAATGGATTAAGAAAATTAGAGATGATTTGGAAGAACTGCAATTAACTCTGGGAATTTGCAAAACAGATAATTTAAAGAAACTGAAAAACATAAAAATAAGATTTAAACCAAAAATAGACAAACGACACACAATGAAAAGGGTATTTACAAATGAGGAATGACTGGAAAGATCAGAACAAATGAAAAGCTACTGCACAATTCACAAAGAAAACCTATCAAAGAAGTTGACCAGAAAATGATTAACTGAAGTGGTCCCATGAGGCTGTAAAAGCAGAATAATAATAATTTCATAAGAACATCAGCACATGTACTGTGTGTGACCACAAGGATTCCAAATTTTACAAAAATGCTAGTAGACATTGTTACAACTTAGAAGAAAAAAAAAAAAAAATCCGTAGTCCTATGCACAAATTTAAAACTCCTTGGACTCATACCTTACGAAAGAAACATGCAGCACATTCATAGGGGATTATCACACAAAGTATTTGATTGACAGTTATGAAATATAAAGGATGCCTAATGAATGCCTATATTATGTTGAGTGTATTTCTGGGGATACCTAACCTTGTCAGAATGTTCCATGTACATTATCACAGTAGTATTTCCTTTGTCACCTTTAGTGTCAGTGAAATTATTGTCTGTATTTTTTGTTTTAAGTCATTAGGGACTGTAATGAACATAGGAGACACTTTTAATTTTGATCATATTTTTGTATGTACTGTACAGTATATTCTATGGCCTTCATTGGACCACTTTACACAGTTTTTAAAAAAGGGTTTTTCAATATCCTATCAGCCCAGTACTTCTTTATTCTCTCAGATTTTAACTTTCTTCTATTGTCTAAAATCACCTGTCCAATTATTGTCAGTCTGTTGATCTTGATTTGCAGTCTGGTTCGTTTGTCTGTGAGATCTTGATTTTGTATGTTTTGTATTTCATATCTTCTATTGTAATTTGTAGTTTCCTCATGCCTTCCTTGATTTCTGTAATCCATCTAATGTTGCCGTTGCTGTTCAATCATTTTTCAATAATTCCCTGTTTCCTGGTGTCCTGTGAAGATGTGAAAGAATGAGATTTGTTTCTTCCTGACTGTACTCATTACTGGTTTATTTCCTTCTGGGCTGTTTCATTAGAAGCTAGTCTCCAATGTCCATTTTCTTGGTAGTCTGTTTTTTTTAAATGCACATTTTGATTCTTCTACTTTCAGTCTTGAGTTTTCTGTCTATTTGTGGAGTGTTAGTTGTTTTGAAAATGGTTTCACTTGCATACGTTATTTCTGGTTGTGTAACTGTTTTATAGTGTTTTCATTTTGTGGCTATTGAGAGCCCTTTTTTATTGTAGTGTTCTTGGTGATATATTGTGCTCTGGTCAGTTTCTTCTTCTTTCAAATTGGCCACCTGAGGGCCATGATGTTCAACTTTTCCACTTAGAGGATGACTTGATGTTTGCCCAGTACTCATGCATTCTCTGGCTATGGTTCTCCCTTCTTTCATTTGTCCAGAGAGCACCTGTTTATTACGGGGTCGTCTGTCCTGAAACCTCTTTTGATTATTCTTCTGAGAGGTGCTCGGTTTCTGATGTTTTCAGTTATTACCAGTTACTGTATGCTTTTCTTTACTTCTGTTAACCATGGTGTCCCTATCTTCCTGTTTTTCCAGTAGCTGAGAAGCCAGTAGATCTTCGTAGTTGGGGTCATCCTCATGACATGTCCATAGAAAGTCAAGGCTCCTCTCCCTGGCTTCATCTGTAATTTTCTTTTCAGTATAACTGTATAGCTCCTGCTTTGGTCACTTTCTCTACTCGCCATTTACTTTGATCGATCAATTTATTCTATTACGCCATGTCTGCTTTTCATTGAGGTTATTATTTTGCCTAAATATTTAAATTTATCAACAGTTTTGATTTCCTTTTTATCTGTTGTGATTTTATTTATGAGTGGTGGGTCAATTAACATGTTTTCTGTCTTTTTGAAGGATACTCTGAGGTCGATTTTCTGCGCTATTTCCTGTAGAGATTTAAATTTGTTGGACAGGAGAGCAAGCTCATCAGTGAATCCTGGGCAGTTTAAATCTATGTTGTCTTTGGATCTTCCTATTCTGATGTTCCTTGGGCTATTTCTGTACCATATTATAAGAATAAATTGTCAAGAGGGGTCCACCTTTTCAATACAGTATATCAAGTAAATGATATTACACGTAAGGTATTCTTATAATTGCACTTCAATACGGAACAAAAATGTCACTCGCTCATTATATATTCCAAGGCACAGCTGAACAACAGTGATGACAGGCAATCTCCCTGTTGTAAACCTATTTTTTATAGGGAATGGCTAAACTGAAAAGACTTTGTTCAAATACTGGAAGTAGAGACTGTAGAGCGCTGGTCTTCAGAGCTCAAGTTGGCAGGTTTGATCCTGGCTCAGTCCACTGGTATTTGAAGATGCTCAAATATACTGGCCTCATGTCTATAGATTTACTGACATGTAAAAGAACTTTGTGACAAAATTTTGGCACTTAGGCATCTCCGAAAACTGTAAAAGTTCTCCTCTGACTGCAGTGGTGCTGGTTTTGCAAGCTGTAGAGAATCTTTCATTTTTATACTCTTGTGGCCCTTGTCTTTCTTTTGCCAGTATCTTCATTCTTCGAAGGGTAGAAATTCTTCCATACTTTTTTTTCCTGTGATTAATGTCAAGAAGGGCTGGATTACCTAGTTGTGCAGTGTTAGAAATGAGAACACAGTGGCAGTAATGTCTGCTAAGGATCACATACGAATGGACAGTTTGAGAAATTGCACAACATGGTGAATCGATAGATAGAAAGCTCAGCGGTTTTGTTACAACATATTACACAAAAATAGGCTGTTTATAGAGCAACTTCAAAAGGAGTGGATTGTAAACCTAACGATTATTGTACACTTATCAGGTTCGCAGCAAATGTTGAAAATGTTTATCATAAAATTCTGAGCACAGGGCAAGGGAATTGATTTGAATAAATATTAAAGTGATATGTTCCGATCTGTCAGTGGAGAGATGGCATTGAATGACATTAGTAGACGAATAAGTTTGAGTTGTGTATTCAAAAGTAGGAAAGATCACAATATGAAGATAAAGTTGGAATTCAAGAGGACAAATTGGGGAAAATATTCATTTATAGGAAGGGGAGTTAGGGATTGGAATAATTTACCACGGGAGATGTTCAATAAATTTCCAGTTTCTTTGAAAACATTTAAGAAAAAGCTAGAAAAACAACAGATAGGGAATCTGCTACCTGGACAACTGCCCTAAATGCAGATCAGGATTGATTGATTGATTGATTGAATTTGCACATATTACAAAAAACTTTCACTAATGTTTCATTATGCACGAAGTACACAAAATTTGTATATGGTTGCTTTTAATTCCTCAGTTGTTCTGGGAGTAGACTGGTAGGTAAACTGAGAGCTTGACAGCACCCCAGAAAAATAAGTGAGATGACAAATTGGGATTGTCATGAAATTATTCATAAAATCTAGAGACTGTATTATGGTGGGGAATTGCATAGCTGTTGTAAATAGTTAGAGTAAACTGGTTGAAGAAATGTAATTTGCAATAAGGTATGTGGCAACCACATGTTAAGTGTGTTCATGCAGTGTCATTGTCATTACTTTGAGCACTGTAACAAGAGATAGCGTATTCTTCGAAGGGATCCCATTCATTTCCCAGTATTCTTTGAAGGGATGATATTCTTTTCCAAACTGGATATGGTATTGCTCTCATTAGTTTACAAACAGATTTAAAACCAGTTCCTTATATCTTTTAGCTATAGCTCTGAGGGTAGTCTGCTCATATTAACAATATCAGACAAATTACCTTTTCTTTAAGTTTGACAAAATTGAATTCATGAAGTAATACTGAATATGTACCTGGCCAGGTTTCTGCTGCATATGTCATTGGTATGTATTCTGCCTTGTGCATTAATTGTCATTGGTATATCTTTGTTCTATTATAGAATACATATTCTGTGATAGAAAACACACTCAAGTTGTATCTTGTGTTTCTGTACCCATTTGTTAATTTTTTAAGTTCTCTACTACATCAAAATATTCTTCTGCTAATTTTGTTATGCCTTTTCCTTCTTTTCATTTACCATTATTTTATTTTTATTTTTTCTCCATTATGTTTCTCATTTCTCAGTTTTGGAGAAGTACAACTGAAAAGTGCATAAAATAAATATTGTATTATAGTCAAGATTTAAAGTGGATAAACTGTACAGTTTCTGCACAAAAACAGAGCAGACTCGGCACAGAAAAATCTGCATCAGACTTTATATACTCTGTTTCATGCTGTTGTCTTTTGTAATAAAATATTTCTTCTTTGTTATTCATTTGTCCAATATACACTTTGCCAATAAACTTGTGTAATTGTATTATGTTCGGAAAGTGCCGAGGAGCATTGAGTAGTGGTGTGTTGAATCGAATATTTCAGCCTATTTAACGAGAGCCAAACATGTATTTGTGTCAATTTGAGCGACTTTGTGCTGAAACTCGTTTAAAGAAACTGCTTACTTGCTCGAGCATGAGGTCAGAGACACAAAATGGCCCAAGTGTTTTCTGTTGATCGACCAGTTCTTAACCTAAACAAGAATTTTTTTTTTTTTTTTTTTTACAAAGCATTGAAATACACACTTCAAGACAATTTGGGGGACTTGTTTTTGAATGTATGCTATGCTTCACAAAACAATACCTCACACCCAGGTATATTACCAACTAAACCTTTATTCTTTACCATTAAAGTATATAAAAGAACATCAATGGATTCGCGTTCATTTTCAGAGCACAAACAGAAATGTCCAAATAGGGGCAAAAAACATAACAGTCCTCCAGGGTGGATTTTTATCACAGTTGGAGAGCTTCAGTATGGTGTATGTCCTCCACGAGCATTTATCACAGCTTGGCACCTACGTGGCATGCTCCGAGTAAGTCGACGGAGGTCACGTTGCGGTATCAAGTACCATTATTCAACAATAGCCTGTTCGAGGTCTTGAAGAGTCTGTGGTGGAACAGGACACCCATGAACACTTCTATCAAGTCTATTCCACACATGCTCGATGGGATTGAGGTTGGGACTCACTGCTGGCCATTCCATCTCTTGAAAGTCCAGTTCTCGCAAGACAGCTCTGGTGATGCATGCTAGGCCTACATGAGCCCTGGCATTGTCGTGCATGAGTACGAATTCAGGGCCAATACCATATGCAGCAACCAACACATGCTGTAGCAGTATCTGCTCGATGTACCCCGCAGCGGTAAGATTACCACGGACGACGACAAGATCCGTACGGCCATCAATATTGATGCCACCCCACACCATCACAGAACCTTATCCGAATCGGTCGCATTCCTGGACAACATTTGGCATGTACTGCTCACCATGGCATCTCCATACACGTTGCTGTCCATCATGCTGTGTCAGAGTAAATCTGGACTCGTCTGTGACCAACACAGGTCTCCATTGGTGAAGTTACCGGTTGACGTGGGTACAGGCAAACAGAAGGCGAGCTGCGCGAGGTTGCTGCGTTAAACAGGGCACTCAAACAGGACGTCTGGGTCCTAAGGACACTTCTCTTAACCTGTTCCTTACTGTCTGCTCAGACACCGTGACTCCCACCTGAGGTCTTGTTGCAGTTCTCTGGCAGTTGCTGAACGACACCGCAATGCACAGATGGTCAGATATCGGTCATCCTGTGAGGTTGTCATGCGCCCACGACCTTGTCCGACCCTCCTTGCGAACCGGCCTGTCTCATTGTAGCGGTTCCACAAGCCTTGAATAACTGACGGAGAAACATTAAGATCCACAGCAACACGACGAAAAGTCCATCCTTCCTGGATCAAAATGACCGCCCTTGCGACTTGAACCTCGTTAAGATGTCTCATGGAATGTGCTGGTTTATGTACAACGTGCTCAAATGACCGCAGAAGTCTGTGTACCTCACGACGACACACGGACGCACCGCTATTCACTTTGTTTTGAGGGGTCGCGTGACAGTTTAATGCATGGCTATGCCTACAGATGGAGTATAACTTCAATTTGACATACCCTGAGTACTAAGGTCTCAGGTATGCTGTACGACCATTGGAACTGCATCTACCAAATTAACATTCACGTACCAGATGTTACAAAACATGTTGCCCCAATTTTTTTGAACTGTGTATTTTCCTTTTGTTTTGGTATGCATGTTACAGAATTAGTTTTCTTTGCAAAGGAATGAGACTATTATCTGGTTCACATTAAAGAATTAAAAATGTGTTTTCTTATTTATTAATGTTTTTTTCTTCAACTGCCTGCCTGATAATCTAACATGCATGTAATTTCTGATAGAAAATACATTGTTACTATTGGAATACTATGAATATTATTTTCATTTTCATGCCTCATAACACAGATTCAAATACTGTTTGTGAATACAAAAAGCCTTCAAGTACTCCCACTCTCCTCTTTCGTGAGATTTGCGATTTTATCACACTTCCTCTCCTGCCTGGTGAACTCATCAATTCTAGTCCAAACTAGAGTTGGTGGTAGAGTTTCTGAACAAGTTATTCATCAAATTGTTGAAGTATTTGACTCATCACATGGCTAGCATTGAATACAGTTTGTATGGAATTCCATCATTTAAACTATTTCTTTAAGCATCATACTTGAACTTGGGAACTTTATAATTTTTATCCAATCACTTTTTCTATCAGAAAATATGTTATAAATATTGAGGATTGATGGTTTTCATAAAAGTGTATTCAGCACAATAGCATTGAATTTTGAATTACATGCTGTATTTGCTTCATAAAGCCAGGTTCACCTACCAAAACTTGGAGTTCAGTATTCCCAACAAAGATACAGTATTTGTTAGTGTGGGTAACGTGTGTCTTCAATATTGATCTGGAGCAAGAGAGTCTTAGATGAGTCATTACCACTTATTGCTCTACGTATTGAGTAAGCTGCTTTCACTTGTAGGAGTTCTCCTTGGCATTCTACAACATGTGTGAATAGAACTCTTATTATTCTCATCACTACTGGTTATACAATACAGGGACATAACTCTTGTAAATCTGGAAAGAGACTATCCCATAGAATTTATCTTGAGAGACTCAGAATGAGGCCATGAGCTAGAATAATAACTGTATAATGTGACTGTACCACAGTGGCAACTCCTGACTTGTGGTTTAGGTGATGTAACCGAGAAAACTGCAAACATCAACGTAAACAGACAGTCATTCCAAACAAATTTTTCAAGAGAAAACAACAAGCAAGGCCAACAGAAAAGTTTATTTAAGATCTCACATCCACTAATCCAATGGTCTGTTTCATAAATATTTCTATTAAAATGATGAACACGACTTAAGATGTGTAGTTACATTCAGAGTTGGTCGCAGTTGTCCTTCATGAATAATTCTGCTTTTCTCCGTAAAAGAAAGTATACTAAATGGTTCTCTTAATAATCATTCAATTACACAATGGTTAGAATTCAATTTGGATTGCGCGGTAGAAACGTGTGACCCTGGCGCTACATCCATGCGTGCTGAGCTACTCTCTGATTGGTGTGATGTCATTTCAAAGTCGCATCATTCCCGCATTTTCTTTGTTTGATATTTACACTACAAGCACACGAAACTGAATCATTTATATTACAGCACACATTTGTCATATATCATCATTTATAGGACAACAAAAGTACCACTCACAAGCAAGGACTCCAGTATTTCAGGAAATAGCAAATAAATCCAGGCTACACGCGATAACTTACAGGATTCCACCTTGCACTGCCCTCTTGACGAATGTGGCTGTTCGTTCTGCATTTCAGCCCCACGAAAGAGATCAGCAAACAACAAGGGTCCAACTCGTGCTGCCATCTCAGGAGTAGTTTGGCATTTAGTAGGAGTCACTAGCAACAACGCTCATTTCATCCATCTCTAAGTATCAATAACTGAGCGTTTGAATTTTATATAAATAACTTCAATTAAAATATGAACAATTAATACTTATCTTTTGTTGAAAATACAAGGGATGTAACACATCAATCGCATGTATGGAGAATTCGCCACTGCCATACCATGAATTGGCCTAAAGTCAAGTCTCCTTAGGTGAGTGGTCAGAATCGTGGTCTTTGGTTCAGAGGGACCTAGTTTCAATTCCTGGCTGGGTCACTGAATTTAGTTGTGTCTGTTTAATTCATCCAGCTCGAGGATTGGGTGTTTGGGTTTGTCTTAGCATAGCACACGCATCTTCATCCACATTAAACGAATCATAATGCCAACCACCACAGAAATACACTAGAGTGGATACATCCTTCCTCATAGGGTTAGTGTCCGGGTGTGGATTCTCTCTCTCTCTCTCTCTCTCTCTCTCTGTGATTTTTATTCATTGCTCATTGCTGTTTTGCATTAAGATAATATTGTGTTTCTTTGCTTAGACGGAAGTTGACGTATTCCGTAAAGACAGCCGTAAACTACCCATTGGAGACCCAGATATTGACTGGGAGGAAACAGTATACTTGAATCTCATCATCCACCAGTTTGATTATACACTAACTCTTGCCATTTGTACAAGGACAAGTCCAAAAGAACTTCAAGTATTGAAGAGACATTCTCAGGTGAGCTTATTATATTTCATTAAAATGTAGCTTGTTGTAAAGAGATTTTTGGATGTTATTTATTGCATTTTTCTTTCCACAGAAAGTTTATGCTTCCCCAAGCAGAAGAAGAATGGACACTAAAGGAGAGGTGGAAGAAATGACATATCCCCATATCTGCTTCATGGTAGATAATTTTGATGAGGTAAGAATGTATCAAAACTAGGAATTTCTCACAAGATACAAGCAAGTTAATTTTTGGAAAATGTTTTGGTTATGGCAGTAAATTATTCTGTTTTGGTAGAGCTGATTCATGAATATACGTTACTAGCTGATGTACCCATGCTTCACTACGGAATTTTACGTTGTATACAGAATTCTAAATGAAGTAGTGTACACATTGTGAATAAGATTTTATTAAATTACATTGTCCGTAGTGTTACCGGGGAAACGCAACGGGGAAGGTCTCCAAACGTCGTTTCACATGTGAAGGCCGTTTTAGAGAGTTTTCATTGTATTAGCAGGCCTTCTTGCTTACTGCCAGTTACAAGGGAGTTGGGGAGTTTTCATTATGGTGGCAGGTCCCCTTGTGTACTACCAGTCACAATTGAGTTGGGCATTTTTCATTATAATGGCATAAAGATAATAATTAGTCAACAGAATCGAAGAAGAGAACAAAAGAAGACATTACACCATGGCTAATTCCAGATAAAATAAGATAGTGATGTCATTATTCTTGTCTGACTCGTTGGCTGAATGGACAGTGTACTGGCCTTCAGTTCAGAGGGTCCCGGGTTCGATTCCCGGCCGGGTCGGGGATTTTAATCGCTTCTGATTAATTCGTCTGGCTCAGAGACTGGGTGTATTTGTCCGTCCCAATACTCTCCTCATCATATTCAGACAACATACCATACTGCCAACCACCACAGAAACACGCAATAGTGATTACATACCTCCATGTAGGGTTGGCGCCAGGAAGGGCATCCGGCCGTAAAACAGGGCCAAACCCTCATGTGCGACACAGTTCGCACCCACGACCCCGCAGGTGTGGAGAAAAGCGGTAACAAAAGAAGGGACGTCATTATTCTTGTTAGAATATAATATTAACTGACTGGAATGCTGCCGTTAAAAACAATGCTCTCGTACGAAATGCTAGATCAAATTAAAATCTGTATAGTTGCTCACTTTTCACCAACAGTACTACTACGCTGCTAATCAAACCGTGCCAAGTTCTAGAGCTGGAATGACCCAGCCACAAACAAGCTGACCACTGCTTTACTGCTGTCCATTAACAACCTCCCTATTCCTGTAACTGTAACATAGCTGGAATACTGTGGTGAACCAGTGTGTCGTATACCAGTAGTTATCAAACCATGTGTGAACCAGAGGAATGGCATGCTTCAAAAAAAAAAAAAAAAAGTTAGCCTACCCCCCCCCCCCCCCCCAGTCACTCGTGTAGCTCACACGGTATGCAGCAATATGGCATCTATTGGACATGAGCAGCAGCAGAAGAGACAAAGCACATAAACAATAGCCAATGTAATGTTATTGTTGATCAAGTATATGAGCTTTCAATAACCTCTTATTCGTCAAGCAATCGTTCCTTCACGACTTTTTTCTCATTTTGATAGTCATCTTCACAATTCCCCTTGTGGATGTGGACTGATGACCACGCAGCTTTTAACCGTAAGACAGTAAAGGCAAAAATCACCACCATCGCCAGTTAACACGATTGAACATTTCCATTTTAACTGTGTTCGGTTCATTTGAGAATTAAATGTTAGGCCTTTTCCTAAACTACCATTTCACCCATTTATAGCGTAGACTGTAGTGCCTTCCAGACTTTACATACAGATTTTCTTTCAGTTCTGTTGAGCCATTTTCTTGTATCTCGGGGTTGATATGGACTATGCAACAAAAGTGTAAATCATGAATATCTCGATTACCACAGCCGGTACGGCAAAACTGTATAAGACAAAAATGATCGGAAATTGTACTTTCTATTACTTTGGTTATGTAATATTCATCGATAGAACCACTAATAACATAGATATTTGAGAATTACAAAATATTTGAGAATTACGTTAGATTTCTCCTAAACTACCATTTCACCCAGAGTGATTAAAATTATTTATAGCATTGATTGTAGTGCTTTATTCTCTGACTATACATACCGATTTTTATTCAGTCTTTTTTAATTCTGAGTAATGTACAGACAAAACTCGTATTTTATATGTACTTCTGATAATTAAATAATCATGATATATTATGCTTTAAATTCTTGCCCATCTGTAAGATTCCCTTACCCAAAAAGAACCTAAACTCATTCCGTGTATCTTTACAAGTAGTGAAACAGGGCTGTGTACCTCACATCCGTTATTCTTTACTTTGGTGTACTATACCTGTTTTCATAAGTTGTCATCTTTTGATGATTATTCAGATAACATACCTTCACTGTTTTGAAAATTCTGAGCAACAAATGGAAATGATAAAATATGCATGTAAACCCAATACGAAGTTTTAGAGCTCATGATGCATTTGGAAAACAATGTGCCTTAATTCTACTCTGGAAATAGTTCCTCTACTTTGGTGGCAGTCATGGTAATGTTGATTAGTATCTTAAGAGAGGTAAAACACTAATCAGAAGAGAAAATGGAAGAGGTGTAACTCTTCGGTGAATGCAGGTATCAGCAAAAGAAAGGGATGGGTCACAGAGGGCATGAAAATGACTCCCTAGGCCTTGCAAACCTAATACTGTCAAATTTAAAGACCAAGGAATGGAAGTCTATTCTGCATTAAAGAATCTGTAGATGTCTTCTTATGACTAAATTCTGTCCTGAATTAAATTTCCAAATTCTTAGAAATCATTTTAGAAAAGACTAGGTAAACAGTTTGATAGGGAATCTGCCACCTGGGCAACAGCTCTGAATGCAGATCAGTGGTGATTGATTGGGTCGTAAGAGATTGAGAGTTGATCGAGGAAGGTTGGATAGGAAAGATAAGTGAGGAGCTTGACACAGTTGGAAAGAATGCTTTACGTCGCACTGACACAGATAGGTCTTATGGCGACGATGGGACAGGAAAGGCCTAGGAATGGGAAGAAAGCTGCCGTGGCCTTAAGGTACAGCGTGGTGTGAAAATCGGAAACCACAGAAAACCATCTTCAGGGCTGCCAGCAGTCGGTTTCAAACCCACTATCTCCCCGATGCGAGCTCACAGCTGCGCCCCCTAACTGCACGGCCATCTCGCCCAGTAACTCAGCTAGCGACCCCATGGTTGCTGACCCACACTGCCAAGTTGAGAGGGTTCTCCTTTCAGTTGCCTTTTGACAAAAGGTAGGGGATACCATGGATATGCTCTACCACGCCTCCACCCCCACCTACAGATAATCTTCATCTTAACCAGTTTTGACTTTTTTTGAAAAGTACTTGTGTAATCCAATTTAACTCTCCAGTGGGCATGCCTTTGAAGTTTCATAAGTGTATATGCCATGGCTTTTTCACCACATCTAGAAGTGTTATTTAATATCTGTGTTTTGATAATAAGGAAGGTAGAAGAAATTTAAAAAACTTATGATAGCATTCTTTGTATATTGTAGGAGTAAAGAAAAAGCTACACACAAGGTTAGAAAAGACACAAACAATTACAAAACTTCCAAACAAATTATTACAATACTGTTCTTAATACATTAAAGGAATAAGATGTTACAAACACGTGAAATTTATTAACCAGAAGTAGTTACTGATTCTTTATGCAGATTTGACTTCCATTCCTTGGTCTTTCTTTGTCACATAACATTTATGTGGCTTGTTGCCAAGAATATTTCTTGCAGACATTGTTTCCACACCTCTTACATATATTTTTGTTCTAATGTTCTTATGCTGCCTGCAAATGTGACATATTCCAGGTCTTGGTGCTTCCTGAACTTGCATTTGTTTGCTGTAAATACAGTATACTTCAATATCTTCTGCTTAACCTTGACCTTCCTTTTAGATGTAATAATAATAATAACAATAATAATAATAATATATAATATAGATTATTATATATATGCGAATAAGCCCATTAAGACTACACAAAGTACTTAAAATGCATGCATTTGCCTTCCTCTGTGCCCATATTTCTTTCATTTTTTTACCATGGGCTTCCTTTCCGTCTTCAGACCAGGTTGTTCCAGTCTTCTTCTTTGGTCTTTCCTCTTGGTCAACTTGCCCTTTGTGATGTGTACCAGAAGACTGGAAAAAAGAGATAATAATACCAGTGTTTAAGAAAGGAGACAAGAAAGTTTGTGGTAACTGTAGAGGAATCACACTTACATTGCAGGTAGTTAAAATACTGGAAAGGATATTAGAAAGAAGAATGAGAAGAAAGATTGAAGGAGAGTTACAAGAGGAACAATATGGCTTCAGGAGTGGGAAGATCTACAGTGGTCCCAATCTTTAGCATTGAGACAGCTGATGGAAAAGAACTGGGAATATGGAAAGAATCTGGTCATGAGTTTCATAGATATAGAAAAGGCATATGATAGTGTACCCAGAGAGAAGGTTTGGGAAACAATGGTTAAAAAGAGACTCAGAAGAGAAATGTTAGAAATGGTGCAAGCAATATACAACAACTGTGTTAGCAGAGTACTGACCCCAGTTGGAAAGACAGAATGGTTTAGGAATAAGACTAGACTAAAATAGGGGAGTGTGCTGTCACCTCTTTTGTTTATTATGGTCATGGACGGAATTATAAAGGAAACAAAGGAAGCCTATGGAGATACTGCTATTTGCAGATGATGTTGTGATCTGGGAAAAGAACAAAGAAGTACAACAACAACAACAACTAAATGTACTGAATGAAAAAACTGAGAAGTATGGCATGAAAATCAGTACAGAGAAAAGCAAGAGTATGGTGATGTCGAGAGGGGAAAGGCACGGAAAGGGCACTGTGAAAATTGAAAGTCAGAGTCTGGAAATTGTGGACAGCTTTAAATACCTAGGAAGTGAATTAATGCAAAATGCTAGGTTGGTCATGGAGATTAGCAGGAGGGTACAGCAGAGTAATGCATTCCATCAAAGTGTAAGAAAACCTGTTTGGAGCAAAGAAGTACCAAGGAAAATAAAGAAATAATGTACAAAATGTACTATGTACCCATACTGACTTATGCAGCTCAGACTTGGACTTTGACTAGCGGGCAAGAGAGTAGAGTTGAAGCCAGTGAGATGAAATTCCTAAGAAGTATGATAGGAAAGACAGAGTGAGCAAGATGTTATGAAGGAAGTTGGGATAGGAAAGCTAAATGAGAGAGTTGAAAAGAATAAACTAAGGTGGTTTGGACATGTGAAGAGGTTGGAGGAGAATATAATCCCAAGACAGAGGCCAGAGGCAAAGTGCGAGGGCAAAAGAGCAATACCTGATGACCTTAAAAATGCCACTCTCGTTACTCTTTTCAAAGGAAAGGAGATCATAGTGTTTGTGACGACTATTGGCATATATTATTGCTATCTATAGCAGGTAAAATTCTTGCTAGAGTTTTTCTCAATCACCTGCAGATTATTTCCGAGAGGATCCTACCAGAGTCGCAGTGTGGTTTTCGAACGTCCAGAGACACAACAGATATGCTCTTCTGTGCAAGGCAAATCCAGGAAAAATGCAACATACTCCTTTATCCAATGTTCTATGGCCTGGGGCCTGTTCCACGAACGAACTTTGCAACTTTTCAACTTTGCACTTTTCAGTTCTGGCAAAGTGCAAAGTCTTTCTGTTCTACCATGAACTAGGCTGTACTTTTCAATTTCTTCGCAAAGTGAAAAGTCTTTGCGAATGAGTGATCCGATTGAGTTTATTCTATGAGCAAACTGTATAGACCTAATACTCTGATTTTAATGCTTTACTTTTCGCGGCAAACTTGGCGGTGTAATTGTCGTACCGTTAAAGTTTTTATCATGGGAAAGAAAGGTTAGGCCTATTATAAGAAGCTGGCTGTGCTGGAAGTTGTCAGGGAGAAATGTGACATCCTTTTTTGACAACTTTAAAGATAACCTCTCAAATGATGACACACATCAATGTTAATGAGAGTACCGTCAACACATATACACACAGAAAGACATTCACCCTTCATTAGAAATCCCGTCGCTATATTAAGTGGATTATCAGGCCAACGTACTGTTAGGAAATATTACATTTACTATAACATCTACGACTTTGGTAACGGTTCTGCAAATAATTGATTTTGATGTCCCATGCATTGCTGTTACACAGTACAGCTGGGCACCATTTACTAAAAAATGTAAACATAAGAATTTGTTCTTTTTTGGAAAGGAATTTACTTCTTTATGTTTCAATAAATGACCGATCATTTCAAGAATATAGTCAGCCTCTGTTGGGATAATACGAAATCACTCGCGATATTACGTCGAAGTGAGGTTATGAAAATTAATCCTGTATTTGTACGTTCTATTATTGGATTCTTCATCACTGTCCTCACTTGATGCTAACAAAAGCTCACGTCGTGACGTGTTTATATCACTAAACCAAATTCTACGCCGAGAAACTAATGTACATACTTGTTAATTAACATATGAAAAGGGAATCATCTCTTTGCAAGATTTATGAAAACTTTTCACTTCATTACTTTGCACTTTGCATTTCTGTACCAATGGAGGAACATAACAGGCTTGAAAAATGAAAAGATTTCTAACTTTTCACTTTTCACTTTGCAAGCTAAATCTGAAAAGCGATGGTGGAACAAAATCTGAACTGAAAAGTGCAAAGTGAAAAGTTGCAAAGTTTGTTCGTGGAACAGGCCCCTGGAAAAGGCTTTTGACTTAGTCCCAAGATGGGTAATATGGACAGTAATAAAACACTTTGGCTGTCCACAGCATTTTGTTGATCTTGTCAAGGCTTTTCATGATAACATGTCTGGGCAAATCATTCATCAAAATATTATCTCTGATACATTTCCAATCACTCATGGATTGAAACAATTATTTATGCTTGCTCCAACACTCTTCGTTCTTTATCTAGCTGCCATGCTATATGGAACATTTACAGACAACCATAGATGTAAAGGTCAGATATTTTGGGGGACTGTTCATTCTAGCTAGACTTTGCTCCCAAAAGTTTACCAAGATTTCCTCCATTATAGAATTGCAATATGCAGATGGCACTGCTGCACCTGAGAAGCTACAACAGTCAGTCAGTTGTTTCAAGAGTGCATGAGATCGTTTTGGTCTCTCCATTAATGTTCAGAAATCCAAAGTACTAGCACAGCCTGAACCAGGGTCGAACCTGCCAGCTTTCAATATCACCATTGTGGATACTCCCCTGGAGCAGGTCGACCACTTTTTATATCTGGGAAGTATCCTCTCAACAAATGCTAACTGCTCACAAGATGTGGATAGGAGAAATGGTGCTGCCCACTCAGCCTTTTGACATTTATGTCATCGTGTCTTCATGAATAAGGACCTTACAATGCATACCAAGATGATGGTTTACCATGCTGTTGTCAAATAAATACTGCTTTATGGTTGTGAAACTTGGACCCTCTACTGTCAGGATATCGGAGAGCTAGAGCATATCCAAACGGGAAGACTGTGTCGCTAACCTTTCATTTCTTGAGAAAGCACATGCTGTAAGCATTGAGGCTACCATCATTGGCCACCGTCTCAGATGGATAGGGCACATCCGTCACATGCGTGAAACCAGGCTTCCTCGCCAACCCCTGCATGGTGAACTCTACTCTGGCACAAGACTTCTTGGAGCCCCTTTGAGGCATTTCAAGGATCAGCTAAAGCATACTATGAAAAGAGCTGGAATTAACACTCAATCATGGGATACACTTGCTGAGAATCATACACTTTACACCACATTGTTTCTACATCAGTTAAGGTGTTTGAAGCGGAACGACGACAACGCAAAGAGGATAAACGACTGACACAGAAGCTCCGTCAAGCTCAACACCACCCTCCCCCAGCCATTCCATGTGATCTGTGTGGACGTATGTTTCATGTCAAGATTGGGCTACTGAGTCATGAAAGATATTCACAAAGCATTGTGAGTGTGAAAATGTAAACTGCTTGAAGAATATGTTTACTCAGATAAGAGTTGCAGCAGACGACGACAACAACAACTATGAGCAAGTAAGCATAAGTCATCGGCAAAGTCCAAATCTTCCAGTCTTTGAGTAAGATTCCACTGGATTCCCAATTGTTGATTCATTGCGCTTCTCATGACAACATCAATAGTCATAAGGAGCAGTGTAGGTGAAAGTAGACATCCTTGTTTCACACCAGTCTTAACTTCAATTGGTTCCATTAAACGTCCTTTATATTCCTCGTGGCATGTATACTTATCTGTCTGGCTGGTCATCAGCCCAGGCTCTGGTTGGATCCTCAAATAGCACCACCAAAGGTTATGTGTTTATAGGGAACCTGCAAAAACAAATGGCGGAGCCAAAATGAGGCATACTAGGCAAGGCGAGGAATGGGGTAGTTTGCCATTGCTTATCATACATGCACTTAATCAGACTGGTCATCTTGGGAATGCCAAAGATCTTCATTACTCTTCAGATCTTAGCCCTAAAAATGCTATCAGACACCTTCAAAGATGACTGGTATTCTGTTGATTGCTCTGCATTCTGATCAGCTCAGGCGTGACTTTTTTGGAACCCAGCCTGTTCTTTTCTCAGCTTACTGTCCACATAAGCTTTAATCTTGTCTAGGATGTCTCATGAAAGAATCGTACTAGGCACAGAGCAGTGTAATACCATGCCAGTTGTCACAAACCGATAAGTCCCCTCTCTTTGGAAGTGTGATAAGCAGCTCTTTGTTCCATTCTTTTGGGAAAGTCTCCTTTTCTCAGATAGCAGAAATTAGTGGAAGTAGCAAATTTGCAGATATATCTGGATTTACTTTGAGAGCTAGATCCAGTCACATGTTGCAACTGCTATGTCACCAAGGACCAGTGGGAACCGTCTGCTTGCAACAGGATTACAATCACGTGTTCCTCTGGCCAGGCTACCACTGACACCATGCACCGCCTAACACGGCTACTCTGGTGTCGTGAAAGAGTCAACTGCTCTTTTGTTTTCAGTGACAAAATTAGGTTCTGTCTGTATGGAAGTGATGGATGTACACAAATATGGTGTAGACCTGGCGAGAGGCCTATTCCAGAGTGCATTCGCCGACGACACCAAGGTCCCACCCCAGGCTTCATGGTGTGGAGGGGGCCATCAGTTACAACTTGTGGTCACAGTTGGTGATTCTGCAGTACAATGTAACCAGTGCCCACTACATTGCACAGGTTGTTGTCCCGGTGCTATTGCCATTTCTTTGACAGAAAGGTGATGTACTTTTTCAGCAGGACAATGCACGTCTTGCAACGCCCCTAATAAGTATGAGTAAATGACGATGGTCATAGGGACGAGCGCTTACAAATAAATTTTCAACAGAGCAAAAATAATATAAGACAGTAAAACATACCCAAGGAAATAGACAAGAGGAAGCATGTAGGGACCAGGAGCCTACCCACTTAATGAGAGAGGACGGGATCAGGAAATTGCTTAGCAAACACACCAAGAAATGACACCAGAAAAATTCAAAAATTTAAAATAAAATATAATAAATAAATCTTTTACACTACAATTTAAACCTTTGGGTCAAATTTAAATAAACTGAAAAAGGTATTAAGCTTACAATTAACACCCAACATTAGGGTAAAATAAATATACAGAAAATCACAGAATTATATAAGTAGAAAGAAATTCATTGCTAATAAATAAAATCATTCATTTCTTTAAGAACAACCATATTCATACACCTATATACTGATGCATCAGGAAAACTACGTAGGTACCATGGTACGCACATGTTTGACGTATTCTAAAATTAAATGAAATTTTAACATTTAAGCCCGAAAGTGGAGAAAGGGGTTAGCAAATCGAGGACTGAGACAGCACCCGGTAGAAGTAAATGGCCCGCACCAAACCCGGATACGAAGGCATCACCACGGAACGTGACAGTCAAATCAAGCCACGATTACGAACATGTTACAATCACAAGCTCACGCGGCACCGATTAAAAGAAATATCCCAAGTTACAATAAATTTTCAATCACCAAACCTAGGTGAACAAACGTAAACATGAGCCACAGTAACATCAAGAAAAGCACGAACAGATCACTTAGCATAACCCAGAACACAAAATAGAACCAACAGATTCAGAAGAAAAAAAACTCAATACAACGAATAATTTATGGAGTATAATACACGATACAGTCATCGGGGCAGACACAATGCACACACCCATCACACACTAACAATGTTACATAACTGTCAGGCCAGAAGAGATAATAACAACAATACCCACACAAAAGGATAAGATAAGGAACCATCCCATTCTCCAGGGGTGTCCAGCCCTCGACCTACTAAACGTTACTTGTATTGTTGAAACTGATAACATTTATACGATATTACACCAACAATGGAATGATATTTAATTTAAAGCCCTCAAAGGGAAGGAATATAACTAAAACAGACTCAACTCAATTATTCACCAAGAAAATTAAGCATAATTCAACTTACCAAAGGTGACTAATAATAATAATAATAATAATAATAATGAAAAAAAAAGATTAAAGAAAATTATGGAGAGAAATGTAAGTGCATTGTTAGGCCAAAATACGGGCACAGGATAGCCAAAACATGCGACAACCAACACAATTCGCACAAGGAGACAAGCAGAAACACGAATATACGCCAAAAATACAACACGTAAGAAAACGATAAAATACCACAGTATAAAAGGAAGGCGGCACACGCATACGGGCATTACAAGGAAAATCACAAGCAAAAACACCAAAAGGTAAAGCCCGAGCGAAGAGAATGACAAATTTAGAACAAGGACACGATAAAAATTTTCAAATGTTATCTTAGCACAAGGATAGCTCACCGTTATGTACATCACGTACACTAGAAGCAAAACACGGCATCACTAAAACTTAGATGTCCACAATGTTCATATTCCACCACAAATTCAAATATTACACCCACGCAGTAAAATAATATTAATAGCAATGATACTTTAAAATACTTACAAGCAAGCCTTATGCCAAGATAACTCACCTCGTAGTTCGACCTAACAATATCACTCCACAAGTATAAATAAACTACCTATATAATTACATATTTACAAATTAACACACATATTATACACCAAAACAAAATGTTTAAACTCCCATCACTCGATGTGGCCTTTTTTGTTTATCATCCAACACCAGTTGGAGTACACATCGTTCTGGTAACAGTCTCCGCAGCCATCATTGCTACAACCAGCCTCCAAGACATCCTGCGCAAAAAAATCGCGCTACCAAGTTCGCCGCTAGGCGTGACACCTGGCAGACTCGATACGCGCCCTGGCGAGCAACAGTCACATCACACTCTTTGGTACTACATTCAATCTGATAGATAGCGTAGCAGTCCCCGTAGCTGGCCTACCGTGCAATTACACGTTTAGAAACTACACACATAGAGTAACCATACAACGGAAAGTTCATCTCTCCTCGTATAGGCAGAGCAGGTACTTAGTAGCCAAACGTCCAAGGTGCTAGGGCAGATATAATCCAAGTTCACGAGATACGAAGTCTTTCTTAATTTATACTTCAAATATAGTCGAACTCCAGCCTCATATGAACGTGGTAAAATAATAGTTCAACTCAGTTACTAGGCTGGGAACCCAAGGTCATTAGCAGAGAATAAGAATTACAAGTGTCAAAAATAGACACAATTTAAATAAATGTCCAATATCCGTAGATGGTCGAAGGTATATGATTCAATAAGAGTTTCTATTTTAATAACGCCACAGTCTGCATACAACTGCTGCAATACGTGCTCTACGTGATGTACAACAACTAGCCTGGCTAGCAAGATCCAATGATCTTTTGCCATTTGAACATGTATGGGACATGATGCAGTGGGAACTTACGCATTATCCAGAGCCTGCAAGAACCAATGCCGAATTGTATCAAAAGGTACAAGATGAGACAATTACCACAGGATGCCATTTGGCAACTTTATGATCGTTTGTATGCACAAATAAACACCTGCATTGCCGCCAGAGGGGATTACACTGTGTATTGATGGAACTATTTGGGCACCCTGTACTATGACATGTTTCATTTCGTTTGAATTTGTAATCATATACTCCTGCAATGATGAACTGTAGTGTGCCATCTTGGGTTTCAGGTATTTTGTGACATCTTAGTACGTGATGGAGAAATGGTATGTGTAGAGTTAGTTGCTTCAGACAGAGATGGAGCCATCCAAGGAGTGATATTCCTAGGCTCCATTCGATACGATGCCTTGAAGAAGGTGTATGATGCAAGGGTAAGCCTTTTGTGCTTTAAATTGTATTATTTATTGACATGTTTATTGTGATATTCACTGCACAGTATATGTTTATTGTCATTTCAGTCCAGCTTGAGTAGCAAAATGGCCCAAAGAATGACATTTGGATTGTTTTCGGGAGCAACAACTCAACGTGTCGAGTTTGTACGCATGAAGGGACCACAGGGCAAAGGGCATGCTGAAATGGCAGTCACCAAACCAAAAGGTAAGCATGCAATTAATATCAATGGTAGGGACTCTTTATTATCCCATTTCTGCCCAAGGAAGTGCATTCTAGCACCTCATTTTTTGTTGTTGCTAGGTTCTGGAGCAGAAACTCCTACCTCTGAACCAGGAATGTGTGCTGTGGATATGTGGGATTCAGATTGGGATGAAGACCCAGAAGAATTTTATGTGTACAGACATCAGGTGAGGTCTTATCCATTTTGCCCATATACCCAAAAATCAAGGATATTTTGTAATGTTTCATTGTAGGCTGCCTGAAATAACCTATCTCCATAGGTAAGTTAATATGAAACACTACCTTTTAAAATTTCTAAGTTCTCTTGTCAGATCTTGTCATCAGTCTCTAGCTCTTAACAGCTGATTGGGTGATCATATGATCTCAGGTACTGTATTGCAGACTTCTGAAGCAATGCCTTGTAACTGTACAGCAAGGTTACAGATTTCATTCAGCATTTATTATTATTATTATCATCATCATCATCATCGACACAATTCATTAGATTGTATATCTGATTTTCATCATTTAGACTGTAATATAATCATGCATATTATGCAATTAAATCATTGGATAAGGGAATTTTGTTTGTAATTATTCTGTATATAAAAAAGTGAGATTTATTGATTTGAAATAGTCATACTTTAACTGGTAACAGTAGGCAGATGAGCTGGCATGACATGTTGCAACCAAGGCTATGTTTAACTGAGGTGGTATTAGACAAGCAAATTTTCCACGGACACATCTAGGTGGTGACCGTTTCTATGCATGGGGAAGCTATTTACACACATGACTGATTTTGTAAAGTACGTGACCACATGGTTTCGATAGTATGTCCGTATTCGTCGATGTGGAAGGGATGACCAGATAGAGAGGATCTGAGTGGTCATCACAAGTTTATATAAGTTGATGTAAGGAAAGTTGTGTGGTCGAAGTGGTCTAAGAGGTCTGGTCTGGTCTGGTCTGGTCTGGTCTAAGAGGAGTGGTGATTAGTACTGGTCTGAGATGTGTGGTAATTTGTACAAGATCTCGTGGAGAAGCAGCAGCATCTAATTGCAAGGTAGAACTTCTTTATGCAATTTTATTTCAGCAGATTCACCGGATACTTGGTGCCGTGGTCTGTAGATGTATAGGCAGTATACATATCGAATTTAACCGGTATGTGCAGTTAAAAATCAGATCATAAATTAGATGTATGGCTTTTCAGGCTTGTGCTCTATTAACCAGCGTCTCGTCTTAGGTCTGACACCAGACTCGTCAGAGTGGGATGTGTCAGACCCTACCCACTGACGCCTGGTGTCAGACCTAAGACGAAACGCTGGTTAATAGAGCACATGCCTGAAAAGCCATTCATCTAATTTATGATCAGATTTTTTATATGCTCTATTGGTGGAAAAATATCTAAATCCCTCTATGGGAACTTAGAATTTCCATTCGGAATTGCTAGGTGGGCATTAATTCCATTGTGGAGTTTTATCTCCCGTATGCAGTTATCAGACTGTGCCTCTTAAATAGGCTTCTGAGAAGTTCACCTGCATACACCCAGCGTCAGTGGGTAGGGTCTGACACATCCCACTCTGACGAGTCTGGTGTCAGACCTAAGATGAAACGCTGGTTAATAGAGCACATGCCTGAAAAGCCATACATCTATGATCTGATTTTTTATATGCTCTATTGGTGGAAAAATATCTAATGCCCTCTATGGGAACTTAGAATTTCCATGTGCAGTTAAGTCATCAGTGTATTTCGAATTCTTTATTGAATTCTACTATGCAATTTGCGAACTTTGTTCGAGAATTGAATGAAACAAAAATACATCTAACATCGCATAGAACTGTTATATTTATTTTAACAGTCTCTATATTAGCTATTCCACCTTTGCTGTTAGGACCTAGTGATTACAGTGCACTATGTCTTCTGGTATTTGCTACTTTCATAAATCTGTCTCTGTCTTATCTTTGGCTTTGACAGTATGAAAGTGACTGAAGTATGAGCGGTGCTAGTAATGCCAATCCTTATGCAGCCAGTCCCTGCTATGAATGGTGTGAAATTGTTGCTCATAGGATCGGTTGGTGTATGCATTTCAGTGGGCTTGGCTGACTGATGTGTAATAGCAACTCTGGCTCGGTGAGGAAAGCAGCGGGAAACTACATCACTCCTCATTTCCCTAGTACGCTCTTCAGTGATGCCTAGGCCATCTATGACAGCTGATGGCAGAGCTGTTGAGGATCCCACCAGCGGCATCGCTGACGGACTGAACATACATACATATTAGCTATTAGGACGTGTGAAACAAGACTAGATATCATGCCTGAATATTACAGGTTCTTCTGTCAAGTTTTCCAATTTCTTACAATAAATATTGAGTGGACGTAACCGCATCGGAGGTTACTATATTCGGCCAGGAAAAGTAAGTCACCTCCAGGTTATGCAAGAAGATTAGATAACAGAAGACGACTTCCAACTTCACCTCAACGTTTTTTCCAAGAATTTCAAGTTCAACAGCAGTGTTTGCAGATATCAGGTAATTACATCAGACATGTTATGCATAAATAACATGAGAAGAAGAGCCTCCGTGGCTCAGGCAGCAGCGCATCGGCCTCTCACCGCTGGATACCGTGGTTCAAATCCCGGTCACTCCATGTGAGATTTGTGCTGGACGAAGCAGAGGCGGGACAGGTTTTTCTCCAGGTACTCCAGTTTTCCCTGTCGTCTTTCATTCCAGCAACACTCTCCATTCTCATTTCATAGCATCTATCAGTCACTAATAAATCACTTTGGGAGTGGCGACCCCATCGTACTAATAGCCTATATCTGCTTCGTTCATTTGTCGTGACCTACCTGTCCAGTGAGACGATCTCGTAGGTTTGTCACCAGGCCGTTGGATGTTGAAGTATTACCTGTCCTGCCGAGCGGAATGTAGGGAGGTAATTTGTCGGTATGACTCGTCCCGCAACTCCCGAAATAAAAGAAGAAGTTATTTCCCTGTCCTTTATTACTGAGGACAACTAAAACTACTATGTACAGTATATTTACAAGTCTGAATGTGATGATCTAAAGAGAGAGCGAGCTTGTTCCACGCGCCTACTGTTCTACTACGCGTCTCTCTGAATCTTGCCCTGCGGCACTTGGGCTATGCTCGAAAAGAATCTCGTTCTGACAAGTACGAACTACTGGCTGGAAGAAGGCCCCGCACCATCTTGGCCAGGGGTTATATCTCCGCTCCTGAACTCAAAGTTCTATCCCTACCTCCTACCAAGGGGTTGGGTCTTACGGGCATTACCAAACTGTTCATCCAGTCCGTGGCGCCTTCAAGTAGCTATTCTCAATAGTTGTCACAGTAAGTGCTGCTACCTAGGCACTACTGTCTTCTGTCTTCCTTTGTCCTCATCTTTCCTTGTTTTCCTAAAGTGCATCTGTACTGGCCCTGACTGGCCTTGTACTCTGCTTTGTTCCTTTGTCGGGCACCAGGCAGGCCGCCTGGCCCGCATACTAACTTTGTTTGTTGATACATAGTAAATATCCTGTTATGATCAACAAGTCTCCGCTCTTGGTCAACAAATTTTGTAAGCGCACTTTGCAAGCTCTCTCCACTACATGTAACTTCTTGAAATATTTCCCTTTTCTTATAGTAACTAAATCTGACTATAATTATTATTCAATTACCTTAATACTACAAGGTGTCTCCTGTCATTGATCATCATTCTAACACTAATTAATCTCCTCTGACACCTTGAGCCCGAGACACGGCTGCGAACCCCGGCTGCCTTCCACCTGGCAGTCCGTCGATTCGAGTCCCTGGGAGGTCGGTACACGACATCTCCCCCCTTAGGGAAGAAATGGATGCAACCATACGTTGCGTCCATTTCTGTCCTACACTATGTATACTCTGATGTTGCCTGTACATAAGGATCGGCGACCCTGTGGTGAAGGGGAAGGTTGTTCTCTACTCTGATTATCACTTGCATCCATTTCTACTTCTATAGATCTCACAGGCGTACTAGGGCGTCCCCCAGCAGGCCTGGAGTGTAATTCCATGATCTCCTCAGACATCTCCGGGCGTCCCCGGATCCGCCTAGAACGTTGGAATATAGTTAAATCCTCATCTGAAGTCTTAACCTTATCACCCTTCGTAATTACCGTTTGTTTTATACATATATTAGGGCAGTGAGCCCGTGCGTCTTCAAACCATCTTTTTGTTGGAAACCCTAGTTTCGGACAACAACAATTACAACAGAAACAAATTAAAATTAAACTTATGATACCAGCAACTATCCACACAATATATTTGTACACATTAAGATGCTGATAGACCATTTGTCTTTGCAGTTCTTCTTCTTTTTGTCTCACCATATCTTCCACTTCTTGTGTCTTATGGGTAGCCCATTGTAAATCGTCAATATGATTTAGCAAATTATTTAATGACAACTTATTCATTTCGGGTATCTGTTCTAACTTTATTTCACTACCTATCTGTTCACAACAGTCATAATCAAGTGTGACTTCTGGTACAAAGTCTTTACTTTGTGTAGTGTTCACTTCACCTACACCTTGTATTTTACTATGTGGTCCATATACTGTGCAACCCGCACTTAAAACAAGAATACCAGTGCCTGTTAACCTGATATCACTAGTGGTATCCTTACACATGCATGTTACCTTAACTTCTTCTGGGGATACGTATATATATCTGTTAGCTCTGATAGGTATCCACATGAGCTGTTGAACGGGAAGTACTCTTTTATCACAATTATCTGGAATTTGACTAACTCCAATAATTAGCTGGATCACGCTACTCTTTTGAGTGTACACTGTATTAATAGGGAATTTAACATGACATAGTTTCCAACTGGGTGTTACGACCTTACATTGATTTACCTGATCTTTATCTAACTGAACATAAGTTTGTTTCTCTTTGTCCATAAGGATATAGTCCTTGGTCTCTTGAAGATAAACAGAATGGTGTGGATTACTCTTCATATACGTGGGGAATGGAATCATGTGATACATTGTATAAGTTACCCTATCTGTAAGGGGTGTCTTGATGACGTACACTAGATAATTTTTGTTAGCGAACACTTCCACTGTGGCTACCTTGTAAATCAAGTAGCCGTAAGCTGATTTTAAATCAAATGGCAGGGACAATCCTTTAGGGAAATCTCCCTGAGCTTTCCTATAACCTTTAATGATATCATCTGGTGAGATTTGCACCTGAATGACTCCTACCGGAGCATTCATTATACCTGATAATACAACACTGTAATGCTCATACAGTTGTATGAGAAGGCCTTCAATCTCAATTAAATGCCTATTCACTGAGTTTTCTAATTCTACTTGCTTAAGTGCTTCTGTAATCTGAAGCGTGCTATTAACAAGATAAGATCTCATTTCTGCAATGTTTTGAGTTAATCTCTGCTCATTGGCTGTGACATCGTAAATGGTGCTGTTCATAGATTGCAATGTTGATTTTACTACTATCATCTGGTCTTTTGCAATTTTCATAATTGAAAGCTGTTCCTGCTCTAACTCACTAATTTTTGACTCGTATTTATCTGCATCATCTTGACTTAATGTTCCAAATAACGCCTTTGCGATGGAACCTACTGCGTTAATTAGGCCTCGTTTTCGCCTAATGTTTTCCGTTTCCCCTATTGGTTTAGTAATCCTCGTAATTAATTCCCTCGATTCCTTAATTCTCTCTAATTGTGCATTGAGCATTTTAACATCCTGTTGACATGTTAGATTAGTACTTCTTTCTAATTGTGTACATATTAATTGAGTCCAGTGTATGTGTTTCTTAACATTTGAAAATACATCACTTAATTTATTCAGGTTTACATAGGTAACTATTGTCCATTCCGTATGGTATAACTGAATCTCACCCTGATTGTCGAAGTATGCCCCTGGAGTACTCTCATATGGTGTCACCTTGACATCCAGTACTTCTCCGGCTATTCTGTAGCGGTGTGATGTCACGACTATCACTGCTACTACGATGGACAACAATCCTAGCATTCGCTCCATATCTGTTGTCTACCTGCGAGGTAAAGACAGGATATGTGTTACCCTTCTATCTGTGAATACATTCGCTTCCCAGTTCTCACTTCACTTATCTACAAATACAATTTCAGTCGGTTTTTATGTACTTTAACCCTTTTTCCTTTCTTGTTCATCAGTAGGGTGCAGTTCACCCCTGAAATATCTACTATCTCGTAAGGACCTTCGAATGGTGGGCTTAGCTTTCTGGATTTTCCTCTTCGCAATGCGTCATTGCGCAAAAGAACCTTATCACCTACCTGAAAGGTGATTTCATTCTGCTTTTTGTCATAATGCTCTTTCTCTAATTCTTTTCGCTCTATTAAGGTCTTTCTGGCGGCCTCGTGGTTTCGCCTAAGCTGTGCCGTCAGTTCCTCCACCACGTTCTGGTGTTCGTTGTAACTCATCTCAGGTGGCTTTTGCAGCACACCTAGGATATTTGCCTTCCTTCCAAAAATTAATTCGTAGGGTGTGAACCCTGTACTTGTGCTCTTCGTGGTGTTATACACAAAGCTAGCTGTGGGCAAATACTTATCCCAGTCATTTTGCTCTCCTGAGCAGACATAATGCCTTAGGTACTCCGTGAGCACCTTGTGGGATCTTTCTATACTACCGTTCGACTGTGGCCTGAAGGCCGTAGTGTGTGTTTTCTGTATGCGCAGCGTTTTACACAGCGTCTTAAACACATCACTCATGAAATTACTGCCCTGGTCAGTGAGAATCTGCTCTGACATCCCGTAGATATTTATTACATTATTGACTAGCGTCCGTGCCACAGTTTCTGCCTCTTGATTAGGCATGGCACTCGCTACTAGGTACTTCGACAGCTGATCTTGGCATGTCAGAATGTACATATTTCCTGCCTCTGTCAACAGAAGAGGTCCTACTACGTCTAGGGATATTTTCTCAAAGACTGTGTTCGGGGTATCCGTAATTCTCATGGGAGCCCTGACATCTGGTCTGGTCCCTTTATTCTTTTGGCAAGAGGGACATGTGCGTACATAGCGCTCAATGTCCCCTTTCATGCCCTTCCACTGAATTCGTTCACGTACCCTGGCGTACGTGCGCGCTATTCCTTGGTGGCCTCCCACCAAAGAATCATGACATTCCTTCAAAATGGCTAGCTTTACAGCTTCGCCTAATTCGTTCTCTTCCTCAGATAAGCTACCTTCGAGCGAAATCTCCTCTGTGTTAGCGTCCTCGGAAACCTCGCTACCGTCCGCTTCAATTCCCTCTGCCGTAGCGTCCTCAGGTTTTGAAGACAGTACCTCCTCTCTATTCTCGTCTGAGGCTTGAGTTTCTACTGTTGTCTCTGAGCGAGACCTGTGCTGAGCCGAGTTAACCACTCGCGCTTGGCACTTGGGTTCAGTGGGATTCCTACTCAGGGCATCTGCATTGCAGTTCTGTTTGCCCTGCTTATATACGACGTCGAAGTCGTATTCCGCCAGCTTCAGCCTGAACTTTAGCAGGCGTGAAGACGGATCTTGCACGTTGAAGACCCACTTCAACGGCTTATGGTCTGTCACAACAGTGAATTTTCTACCAGACAAATATGGTCTGAAATACTTTACTGCCCACACTATTGCCAACAATTCTTTCTCAGTTACGCTGTAATTCATTTCTGCTTTATTAAGCGTTCTACTTGCATAGGCAATTCGAAGGTCTTTTCCGATAGATCCTTGTGACAATACTGCCCCAACCGCTTCGTTGCTCGCATCAGTGGTAACAACGAATGGTTTTTCAAAGTCCGGATATTGCAATATAGGTTCCTCAATTAACTTTTGCTTTAGTGTCTGGAACGCTTGTTCCTGATCGTCTCCCCATACAAAGGGAACGTCCTTCTTCACTAACTGATACAGCGGTTTCGCGATTTTGCTGTAGTTAGGTATGAACTTCCTATAGTACCCACTCAGTCCGCAGAACTGCTTGATCTAGTGGTCGGCCTCGGAAAGTCCTTAACGGCCTGTACTTTACGTGGGTCTGGTAAGACACCTTCGTCAGTGATTACATGCCCTAGGGACACTACTTCGGTTATTAGGAATTCACATTTATCTGGCTGGAGTTTCAACGTGTTCTCTCTCAGCCTTTGAAATACGTCTCTTAGCTTCGCGTTGTGCTCCTGAATTGAACTCCCGTACACAATTACGTCATCCAGGTAACACAGACATTTTATACCTGTTAACCCTGTGAGCACATTGTTCATCAGCCTCGTAAACGTGGCCGGCGCGTCTTTCAGCCCCATGGGCATTTTCCTGAATTCGTACTTGCGCCCTAGCGCAGAGAATGCCGTCTTTGGCTTGTCTTCAGGCTTCAGTAACACCTGGTGATAGCCACTCGCGAGATCTAAGGTCGAAAAATATCTCGCCTTGCCAAGGGCGTCTAGCAGTTCTGAAATTAATGGCAGGGGATAACTGGTTCCTATTGTTATCTCGTTCAATTTTCTAAAATCGATCACGACCCGCCATTTTTGTTTCCCTGAGGCGTCTAATTTCTTGGGAATTAAAAGTAATGGCGCATTCCAGCCTGATGTGCTAGGTGTGATAATCTCATCACTTAGCATCTTGTCTATCTGAGCTTGTATTTCCCCTTTCTGTGCTTCGGGAAGTCTATACAGTCGTACATTGATTGGAGGTTGATCTTGGGGTGTAAGGATCTCATGCTGTAGTACGTCAGTGTGAGTTAGTTTATCTCCCTCAAGATGGAAGATATCATTGTACTCAGCACAGATAGCGTATATCCCTTCCTTATCTACTTGCGTGAGGTGATCAACTCGCAAACAGTCACCCGTTGTGATCGGGGCTTCTGGGTGGCCGGTTCTCCGTTCGCCACTCTACTGTTCTGCTCTACCTTTCGCACTTGTGCTAGGCAGGTCTTATCTACCTCCTGTATGTGCACTCGTGGACTGTGTAAAGTCACCGCCTTTTCAGTGGTATTCATCATGCTAAACACTGCTTCGTGGCGCTCTGATTTGGTTAGGCACCCTGCGAGGTACACCCCTGGTATCACCTCTTCCTTCTCAATAATTCCTAAGGGTAGATTCCGATCTACTTCTAGAACAACGACCTTCTGGGTCCTTGATTCGAGACGGATCACCTTTGTCTCTCGCGCCCCCATAGGGTATTGTCGCCCTCTTATGGTGACATGACCTTCCTTATAGTCGATCACGCTATCTGTCAGGATGTCTCGCCCAACTATACCATCCTGTGTTAATTGGAAATCACTCCCTACCACATGAAATGTGTGACTTGTGTTTCCTATGGCAAAACGTACAGTACCTTGAGTGTAAATTATTCCCTTACACCCGCTAATTCAATTGATTTGCTCCCGTCAGTCATGCATTCCTTGGGTACCGATTGCCTCTTTACTAGGCTGACATCGGACCCAGTATCTATCAGAAATCTCAACGGTCTTCCTTGGTTTGCAACCTGATTCAGCACCGTGTCTTCTACGTCAGAATTCTTGGGACCTTCTGATCTGCGGGCCTCCGTAACTGTCCCCTTGCTACGGGCCCGTTCTAGTTTGCCGCCTGAGCCACGGAGGCTTTTGTGGCGTGCGTACTGCCGCCCTTCTTTTTGAACCAACAGTCTTGGGTTCGATGTGACCACCTATCACAATGTTCGCATTGGGCTCGGTATCTTACTGCCTTGCCCCCTATGCGATCACCCTGAGTTTGGCCTTTTATGGCCCTGTTGCCCGTGGACTTGCCTTGGGCTTTTCGACAATTTCTCTGAATGTGGCCCTGTTGGCCACACAAATAGCACCTACGGTTATCCATTCGCATCACCGGAGTGTGTGCACCTTGTGTGCGTGCACCTTGAGTGTGTGCACCTTGTGTGTGTGCACCTTGTGTGCGTGCACCTTGAGTGTGTACACCTTGATTGTGTGCACCTTGTGTGCATGCACATTGTCGACAATTCACCTGTATGTGCCCTTTTCGGCCGCAACGATAACAAGTTCTGTTTTCCTTTGCCACTGGGTTTGGTTGTATACGTACTATGCGCACCATGTCTCGTACCTCTGTTTCCTTATCCCTTTGTTTCTTTCTACATTCACGTTCCATGTGCCCTGTTTTCCCACAATAGCGACATTTTAATTTACTGGATGTGCCCCCTGTAGCTGTATAGGAACTAGCGGTCTGTGCGGTGTGAGCCCCTTGCGTTCCCGTGTTCTTACAGTTCTTTGCTATGTGGCCTTCTTTGTTACAATTATAGCAAACCACCCTAACACTAGCATGTGTTGGCTTAGTATGCCACTGTGGTGCTGCATTGTGCTCCCTAGCATGTGTTGGCTTAGTATGCCACTTTGGTGCTGCACTGCGCTCCTGTTGTGGTCTGCGCTTGCTAAACCCTGAACTATGTTTGTGTTGTAGGCCTTCTCGTGCCTTCTTTGACATGATTACGGTTTCTTCCTGTTGTGCGAGTGCAACTGCTTTCTCAAAAGTGATGCCCTTTTCTGACTGTACCCTAGCTTGTATTCTAGGGTTGGCTAACCCTTGTATGAAACTAGCAACACATATTTTTCTTTTTATTTGCAACTGTGCATCGCGATCTTCCTCTGATTCGCCTTCAAGTATTGCCTCTCTAAAAGAAGCTGACAATGTTTCTATCTTGCGCGCCCAAAGTGCGACCGTCTCTCGCGGGTCCTGCGCTGTTTGGAACATTTGACAAATATACAGATCTAACGTGCCTTGTTGGCCATAATATTCTGTCAATGCCCGCTTGGCTTTCTCCCAATTATGTATATCACGTCTATACAACAACTTATCTTGGGCTCTGCCCGTAATCTTAGTTAAAATGTACTTGAAAAACAACACTTGATCTTCATCCTTTATCATACGAACAGCAGCATCTACATTAACTATGAACTCGTGCAATCTATCTGGTTGACTGCCATCAAACTCTCGTCCAATGAGGCGATGTCCTTGTACTACTGTCACAAAAGGCCCACTCATACTTACTGATTCCACCTTGTCAAGCATCTCAGTGCCTTGGTCTGCTGGTACTGAACTATTCTGTCGTGCCATTTGAAATAAATATTCAGCCTACCTTAATTCTTCAGTGCTGCTTCACTGTTGAGCTGGATGAGTAGTCGGCTGTAGTGCTGCGTCTCCACCGGATGGCGTTGTCTGCTACTGGACTGCTACCCCTCTTTTGGGCTGGCTTAGTAGGCTGCGGTAGTGATGCTCCTCTTCTGCGATGCGCGGCACATGAATGAAACTACGCGGTAGCGCGGTTCGGACAATCTTCTGCGAAGTCACGATTTTCTCACACGGAAATCTTCTGCGAAGTCGCGGTTCTCTTGCGGACAGTCTTCTACGAAGTCGCGGTTCTCTCACGTTATTTCGGTGAGTTGACACTGTTCGAGGATCGAACTCGGGACCCTGCACTACCTGACACCAAATTTTTATACGTGCCTGTCGTGACCTACCTGTCCAGTGAGACGATCTCGTAGGTTGGTCACCAGGCCGTTGGATGTTGAAGTATTACCTGTCCTGCCGAGCGGAATGTAGGGAGGTAATTTGTAGGTATGACTCGTCCCGCAACTCCCGGAATAAAAGAAGTTATTTCCCTGTCCTTTATTACTGAGGACAACTAAAACTACTATGTACAGTATATTTACAAGTCTGAATGTGATGATCTAAAGAGAGAGCGAGCTTGTTTCACGCGCCTACTGTTCTACTACGCGTCTCTCTGAATCTTGCCCTGCGGCACTTGGGCTATGCTCGAAAAGAATCTCGTTCTGGCAAGTACGAACTACTGGCTGGAAGAAGGCCCTGCACCATCTTGGCCAGGGGTTATATCTCCGCTCCTGAACTCAAAGTTCTATCCCTACCTCCTACCAAGGGGTTGGGTCTTACGGGCATTACCAAACTGTTCATCCAGTCCGTGGTGCCTTCAAGTAGCTATTCTCAATAGTTGTCACAGTAAGTGCTGCTACCTAGGCACTACTGTCTTCTGTCTTACTTTGTCCTCATCTTTCCTTGTTTTCCTAAAGTGCATCTGTACTGGCCCTGACTGGCCTTGTACTCTGCTTTGTTCCTTTGTCGGGCACCAGGCAGGCCGCCTGGCCCGCATACTAACTTTGTTTGTTGATACATAGTAAATATCCTGTTGTGATCAACAAGTCTCTGCTCTTGGTCAACAAATTTTGTAAGCGCACTTTGCAAGCTCTCTCCACTACATGTAACTTCTTGAAATATTTCCCTTTTCTTATAGTAACTAAATCTGACTATAATTATTATTCAATTACCTTAATACTACAAGGTGTCTCCTGTCATTGATCATCATTCTAACACTAATTAATCTCCTCTGACACCTTGAGCCCGAGACTCGGCTGCGAACCCCGGCTGCCTTCCACCTGGCAGTCCGCCGGTTCGAGTCCCTGGGAGGTCAGTACACGCCACATTCCATCCCTGACCTGGTCAATGACTGGAAAACAGGTTGTAGGTTTTCATTTTTCAACATGAGAAGAATTTAATCACTGGCGATCTCACAATGTAATTCACACAGAATGCCTATAGATTTTTAAATTTAGAGTAAGTTTTACGTAACAACAAATCTCACAGGGTATTTTTATAGTTTTAAATTAAAGTACAGCAATGAAAGTTCGTTGTGATGTAAACTCTATAGTCATGAATTCAGTTTTCTTTTCTTTCAATAATAATAAGTGATTCTATTTCCAAGTACAATCCTTAGTTGTGGAAATGCAACCATAATCTTGTATTGTCCTGATCCATTTTCCTGTATATTGCCAAGTGTGTGAGTTTTATTATCCCACGCCTTGAGAATAATCAAGATAAGAGGCATGCTGTCTGAATTTTGTTGCTTATTACAGCAACTGGCGCTCAACCAATTTATAGTATATTGTGTGAAGGAAATTAATAATATGAGTAGTGGTTGATGTAGTTTCAGCCTTTACCATTTCAACATTCTGACAGTCCAGCCATCTTCCAGCAGAGTTGAGATCTACATGACAGATTCTAAGCAAAGCCACGCCTAGCCTTTTCTGTACAGGAGTGGAAGGTCAAGTCTCCATAACCTCAGCACTGAATGAAATACTGATTCGCCTTTTCCCTAGAAATTAACATCATACTCTTTTCTGGTGTAGGCTGATTGAATGTGTGTCTCCAGAAATCTTCTTTCTAACTTTTTCTACTTCCTAGCACAGGGTTTTGAACCCACTTTCATACGGGTGAATTGAGTACTCCTTTACCATCTAGGCTAGGCACCCCACCTAGATTCTAAGACTGACTTAACTTTCCCTCCAGAACAAACCAAATACATCATGGGTGCTTCATGGTATGTTCCATCAGTTTTTCTCTTCTTCTGGTTAATTTTTGCCAAATCATTCTCCTGTCTAAAAATTATTTCAGTATCCTTTAATTTTTGAACCATCGACCCGTGTAACTTTCAATAGTTTTATGTAATGGGACCTTTAAAAGGGTTTTATTTTCTTTAAGAGTTATTTTCCATGTTTCACTTCCATACAATGCCACATACTACACAACAGTCTTCAGAAACTTATTTCTACTATGCATTTTCATATGTGAAGTGAGGAATTGTGACTGATCTATACTATCTATATATTATTTTGTATATGTCATTGTATGTTCCACATCTCCTCCTACATCGGTTTCCCAATTACAACAAAATTTGGTACACATTACTTATTATCCGGAAAAGAATACTGTGGTAGGGAAGGGGTGACATGTAAAAATAATTGAAAATATTCCCGAATGCATAGTTTTTGGGGGCAGTGAGATGAATAGTGACACTCCGGATGCCATTTAAGTAGAAGTTCAGCCCCCATCGGCATGGAGGTTGAGAATGGATGGAAAAATAAATGTTCAAAATGACCAATATTATGGAGAGAAATATGTTCCATTGTAGATTTCAACCAGACTTGACACACATGTGACTTACCTTGAAAAAAAATACTGTGGTGGTAAGTCACCCCTAGCACTTGTAGGGATGTATGTGGAGAAGCAATGATGTAAAAATAATCTAGAATGACCAATAGTAGTGTTGAATGCATAGTTTATGGGGTCTCTGAGATAACCAGCGACACTGTGAATGGTGTTCAGTTCAAAGTTCAGCCCCCATCAGCGTGGGGGTTGAGAAGGGATAGAAAAGAAAATGTTAAAAATGACCGAGGAAAGTGGGGATGTCTGTATGTTTGTGGGTTGGTTTTTTTTTTTCCAGATGATCAAACTTGGTACACATATGACTTACTATCTGAAAAAAATACTGTGGGATAAGACTCATGGCACCCCTAGAGGAGGGAGTGACATAAATATAATGGAGAACTATTAATATTAATGTCGAATCCATTCTTTTTGGGGTTGCTAGCATGAATAGTGATACTCCTGTTGCTGTTTAAATCAAAGTTCAGACCCCCCAGTAACATGGGGGTTGTGATAGGGTGGAAAAGAAAATGTCCAAAATGACAGATTATAGATTCATGTGTGTGTGTTCCAGCATAACTCGCAAACCAAACTTGGTACACTTATGACTTACTATCTGTGAGGGTACGAGGGGTTAACATATATAAATAATTGAAAACTACCAATGTTAGTGTCAAATTCATAGTTTTTGAAGTCACTGAGATGAATGATACTCTGAAGCCATTTAACCATTCGCGCTCCTGTGTCAGGAGCGGCCTGCCAAACATTTCTGTTGCACTCCTGTGTCGGATATATGAATTTTACTACCTTATTATGTCAATTTGATTGTTTATGCTGCAGTCTTGTGTAGTGGAAAGCTTGAGCTACATCCATGCACATTATAAATCGATTGTTTTTAGTCGTTTGATAGTTTTATGTTTCGTCATTGGTGTTATGTCACAAGCGATCCGTTGAAATGTCGGGCTGTGGTAGCAAGCGAATGTGCACGGATGAGATTAGCGACTTACTGAATGAATTGAGTGATAGCGAGGAGTCTCATGTTAGTACCGTAGAGGCGCGCAGCTGTGAGCTTGCATCCGGGAGATAGTAGGTTCGAATCCCACTATCGGCAGCCCTGAAGATGGTTTTCCGTGGTTTCCCATTTTCACACCAGGCAAATGCTGGGGCTGTACCTTAATTAAGGCCACGGCCGCTTCCTTCCAACTCCTAGGCCTTTCCTATCCCATCGTCGCCATAAGACCTATCTGTGTCGGTGCGACGTAAAGCCCCTAGCATGTTAGTGCCTTTAGTGTGAATGAAAGTTTACCTGCTAATTCAAGTGACTCTAGCAATGAAAGTGACAATAATGGTGACTCTAGATCTGATAACGAAAGAGCTGATGCGGTTGCCAGGCAACAAGTAGCCAATTGAAGTACGCATGAAGTTCACAATGCTTATTTGCCACAATTCATTTTCATTGCACATAGTAGTGTAAAGTTAGGTCAAAACTTTGAGAAGCCTGTCAAATTTTTCAGGGGTTTTTTTTCCCTCTAATGTAATACTTCGAGAAATTGTGACTGAGTAATAAATATGCATGTGAGAATATTTCTACCAATGTACTGTTTCAGTACATGTGCTTTCCTCCATTGCATATCAATGTAATCTTTCTTTCTTTCTTTCTTTCTTTCTTTCTTTCTTTCTTTCTTTCTTAATCTGCTTACCCTCCAGGGTTGGTTTTTCCCTCAGACTGAGCAAGGGATCTCATCTCTACCGCCTCAAGGGCATTGTCCTGGAGTGTGAGGCATTGGGTCGGGGGATACAACTGGGGAGAATGACCAGTACCCTGCCCAGATCAATGTAATCTACTAAGGTTTTTATTTTACTACCTCTGGTGGAATATGCTTGAGCATTGAGGGTTGGTTTATTGATACGCACCATCCAGAGATCTGCAGGAAATGCTTCCGTGAAAATATGTCATTGAAAAATGCCATATTTTTTATCCATTCTAGGAACCCAGGACTTTACCAAGGGGATTGTTTTGAAAACTTACACACCCACACCCTGAAGTTATTGTACAGTAAACCCTAGATTATCCATTCTAATGCCTGGGAAGGGGTGGGAAGTTCAATTTTTAAAAAATGGATAATCCATACTACTCATTTTAATGGACTTTAAAGTACATAAAATACATACCATATAACCTTGAAATGCAGTGCATTATACCCTCTTTAACACCAAATGTAGTCAAAGGTACAACAATACATACTAAATATTCACGTAAATTACCAGCAGACTGTAAATAATTAATTTCCCTAGTGTCATTTAAGCTGCTTTAAAAAAATCTGTTACTTTTTTTTTCACTCTCCTACAACTTATTTTCTTTATGTCCATTCTGAGCTTTTTAATTACAAAAATGTCTGTAAAATCCCTATCGTCCCCTTGCTCCAAGAATTCCATTAACTTTTCAGCCGACTCCAGTGCGGTCTGAAGGGATGCGCGATTGTTTGTGACGCCCTCTTCTTCCCCATCCCCCTCACTTTCACTCCTCACTTCGCAGCTGACCGCCGAGTTCCCATTTGCGTTTTTATTTACTATTTAGTCATCAGTTAAAATGTGATGCTCAGGCAATACGTCATCAGCATGAAGCCACTCCTCAATGTTACTTTCATCTACTTCTCCGAAATGAATGTTATTTTCAATAGTCTTCAGGATATCTTTGATCATCAATCCCTCATTTTCATCTTCATCAGTGAACCCATGAAAATTATTGGCGAGCTCTTCGACATCAACATACAATTTTCTCCACGATAGAGTGATGTTCTGAGTGGTTACTGGATCCCATGATTTCTAGACAAGATAAAGCGCTTCTTTAAGATAGTTTTCTTCAGAACTCAACCATCAACATTTCTTCGGAAGGTAAGAGGCCTAGCAATTCCCACTTGTAATGCGCTTTAAAGGTTGCGATGACGCCTTGGTCCATCGGCTGAATTAATGAAGTTACATTAGGTAGCAAATAGGAAACAAAAATGTTTCCATCCTCTGATTTCAACTCTGTATCAACAGGGTGAGAGGGTGCATTATCAAGAAAAAGGACGGCTTTTAATGACAAGCCTTTGGACGCCAAGAAATCTTGAACCCGCGGAACTAACTTATTATGGAACCAAGCCTTGAAAATATTGCGTGTCATCCATGCAGATTTGTTATGATAATCTACTGGGAAATAGTTCGTCTATGTTCCTTTGAAAGAACATGGATTTTTTGCTTTACCAACAACAGCTAATTTTAATTTATGGTCGCCACTAGTGTTCGCACAGCACAAGATGGTAACGTGCTCTTAACTCTATATGTAACCTAGAGCTGATTTCTCTTCAGCAGCTGCTAGTGTTTTACTGGGTACGCACTTCCAATAAAGTCCAGTTTCATCCGCATTGTACTTTTGACTTGGAACGAAATTGTATCTCTCAATTATGCGCTTAAACTCGTATCTAAAGTTTTCTGCTGCACTGCTGTCACCACTTAGTTTTTCTCCTACGATGTTTAATTCTCGAATGCCATGTCTGTCCTTAAATCTCTGTAGCCAACCATTGGACGCTGGTGAGGACCCTGAGAGCCCCATCTTTTCGTGAAAAATTTGTGCCTGCCTTGTTATCATAGGACCACTAATAGGTACACCTTCACCTCTCTTTTGCTGAAACCACGTGAATAAAGCAGCAGTTCTTTTAAAGATGATGCCTTCATTGTTCTTCTTTTAGCGAGTCCATGTGAACTGTCAGAACTCGCTGCAAACTGTGACACTTTGTCTTTATTCTTCAATAGGTCCCACACTGTTGTCACACCCACACCGAACTCTGATCTTAAATTTAAGACTAGTTCACCTTTCTTTAGCCGTTTGATTATATTAACTATTTTGTATGGTTAAAACTACACACGTTTTCTTTTTACTTCAGATTTCGATCTCGACATTTCTTGGCTGTTAGAATAGAAAATAAATGTTCAACTTTATCTGTCACTCCCACATTTCCTTACTTTGCACTACAGTACAGAATGTAGCATACCTGTCTACTAATAGCGGAGGTTGACTATGACGGACTGCTAAGCTGTTTTTTAATTCCTGTGCATTGTGAAATATTTACGATACAGTAGCCTGTGGTGAAAATATTTAACCCTGACAGAGAACGATATGAAAGATCTACGTACGATACTCGGAGATGTTAAACTACCAAATAAGTTGTAGGTATCATTCTGAAATAGAAATGACCAGCATAGCATACCGTACTCTACGCTCCGTGGACTGGGAGAGGGCACGTTACAGTAAATTATTCGTCAACAATGGAATGGATAATAAAGTTTATGACTGTTGAATTTGAATAGCATCCTTCTTCTTTCGTAACAGTTAAAAGTTAAATAATTCTACACAACATAAAATTACGTAGTAAAAAAATGTATGATGTCTCCAATACCGATTGCCGGTCTATGCGCATGTACATACAGTAGTTACTGTAAGTTATAATCGTGGACTCAGGAGTCGGAGAGTCAATCTAAAGTCGCTCCAAAACAGAATACTGTATCAAGACACCTTGACGTCAAGAGCAGAGCTGAGTGGCTCAGGCAATTGAGGCGATGGCCTTTTGACCCCAACTTGGCAGGTTCGATCCTAGCTCAGTCCCGTGGTATTTGAAGGTGCTCAAATACGTCAGCCCCGTGTCGATAGATTTACTAACACGTAAAAGAACTCTTGCGAGACAAAATTTCGGCACCTCGGCGTCTCCAAAAACTGTCAAAGTGGTTAGTGGGACAAAAACCAATAACATTATTATTACTGACATCAAGAGTACGCTCGTTCAGTTTTGGAACGACTGTACATTTTTTTTAAATTAGAGAATTTTTTTTTGGCGACGGGTAATCCACAGAACGGTTAATCGAGGGACGGATAATCAAGGTTTTACTGTATGTCAAATACTACTCACATTTGAGAATTTATGATTTTATTAATTATTGTATATGCATGACCGAAAGTTACCATTCTGTCAAAATAAACTCTGAGCTGGCGTAGAACTAAATGTGTTATTGCTTGGAACCTTAGAGATTAAGTCCACGTTCAGCCCCCACTGCTATACTACTAATTCAATTTTTTAAACATCTCATGCCTTAAACCTAAAATATTTGAGTTCACTATAACCACTCGCTCTCACTATTCACACTAAGTTGATGTGTTTTTTTCCTTTCTTACAGCGCCGCCTTAGTGATCCTAGTGCCAATCTGAACAATTTTGTACGTGGTGGTTGGAAAACAAAGCCTTATGATATTGGTGCTAAGTCTCGCTCGGAGAATGAAGGTCTTGATTGCATGGCTAACGGAGTTACAGAGATAGAAGCTGGAGATGTTCGAGATGGTAAGATCTTTGTCTCATTTTCTCTGATGATGGAGTAAGCACTGGTTATTTATTCCCAGTGTATTTCAAGAATAAATTAAAATCTAAACGAAATGTGATGAAACCACATGGCCCAATAGAGAAAACTGAAAAATTTAACCAGTGTTTTCTTCTAAGAGATGCACAGTTCAAAAAAAAAAATCTCTCTTTTGTGTACCTGTAAAAGATGCTGTTTGTTCATTTAAATGTGCTCTAGCTTTTGGTACCAAGAGAAGGATTTGAGTTGCAAAGTAGTTACTGAAAAGCAGTTCTTTCTTTTGTGTGGTAGAATTGAGCATGCTTCTGTGTGTTTATCCACTTGTGGTTTCCCCCTACACACAGTTTTTAAATAATTTATTTCTGCTTACTTTTATTTTGCTCTTTTCTTTCTTGTATCTTGCTTTAATAATTTTATCTCTAAAAAGGAATATAGGTATCTATAGTCACTCCTGTTATTTCTGTATTGACTAGTTTCAGGCAGAACATTTTTGAGTTTACACTTTCTTTACACATCTGTGGTTAAATTCACAAGAACTTGCAGGATGCAGTGGACAAGAGTCAACTCAAATCTTCAAATTGGTGTAAAATGTAGTCGTTCGATCGTAACACAGCATTGTATTTTGAATACCAAAGTCTAGATTCTGCACATTATGAATGGATAGTACACAGTACATATCAACTTCAGTGAAAAATGAACTTAAATATGGTCATGACTCATCAGTGAGATTTGTTGGAAATTAAATATGAAATTTCCAGATTAATTATTTTAACAGTCTAGGTTCATCAACATTTCAAGAGTTATGTTATTTTACAGCCAATGTTAAATATTTTATGGATGCATCTTTTTAAAATCACAATTGCAGTTAATCTCATACATGTTCTTAAATTCTATTGCCTGTTACAGTTTACTGTAACCTTTAAGTTTTCCTTTCTGTCAAAAATATTGAAATATTAATAATACCATATTAGAAAATACCGTATAATCTCGAATACCACCCACCACCGAATAAGACCTGCACCCTTATTTTGAATGAACAAATTTTTTTAAAAAAAGTGAAGTCAATATTATTTACAATCTTGACTAACACACATCAAATGATTAGAAAATACAAATAAAGGTACCTAAACAAACATTTCCAAAACGATATCAATGAGTTCATTCATCATCAAAACTTTCATCATCAAAACTTTCATCATCAAAACTTTCATCACCATCACCTTTCCACAAAATGTCGTCATCGCTGCCATCCATAGCATTTCCTGAAGCTCTTCCGTATGAGGTCTCCAGGGATACGATTCCATGCCGTCAAAATCCACAAACACAGCAGCTGAACATCCGGGCGCTGAATGCGACCAGTTGGCGTCTGTGTGTATCAGCCGCCATCCATTCTGTATGGAGCTGTTTCAAGTCTGCTTTAAATGGAAGGTTCACGCAGACATCCAGCGGCTGTAGCATAGACGTCATCCAGCCCGGAATTAGTGCTAGGTCGGTTTCCCCATCCTTGATATGTTCCTTCACAGCGTCTGTTGTGTGGCTGCAGTAACTGTCAAGAACAAACAAGCTCTTTTATCCGAATAATGCACCAGGGCGACGTTGCCAGACACACTTTACCCAGTCTTCCACAAGTGAACTGTCCATCCAGCTGGAGTTCTGAGATCTGACGATAACACCAGCGGGTAGATTTTTAGAAAGCGTCTTTCACTTGAGAACAATGTACGGCGGCAGTTTGGTTAGGTCGGCGAGAATACACAACATTACCGTACACCGTTGTTTTTCATTACCACCTGTTCTAATGGTAACACTTTTCACACCGTTAACATTCACAATCCTGTCCACTGGCATTTCAAAGTAGACTGGCGTCTGATCTGCATTGCCAATTTGGGAAAGCAAATATGCATTTTCTTTCTGCAACCGAATTATGTGACGCTGAAACGACAATAACTTCTCATCGTAGGCACCAAGAAGGCGCTGTGAAATTGAGGTACTCCTTCGTACACTCAACCCATTTCTTTTATAAAAATTACAAAGCCATCCTCGGCTTGCCTTAAACCCTTCCGATGAAAGTTCCTTTGCGATCTCTAATGCCTTTAGCAGACACATTTCAGTTGACACACCATATCCTAATTCCCGCCTTTGTCACATATTTATAAAGTTTTTTTTTCAGTTCCTGGAAACTGTACACTCTGTCCACATAAAGCTCTACGATCACCACTACATGTTAATAGCACATTTTTCCTCTTTCTCCAGTCGCGAATACACGACTCGTCAATATCGTATTTCCTACCGGCGGCACGATTTCCAATCATTTCGGCTTCCCGAACTACTTTCAGTTTCTCACTCACAGTGAAAGATCGCAAACGCTTTGTGGAATTCATGTTGATACTCCGAGAACATGCGTGAGACTGACGCCAAGTGCGGAAGTAGCTTATGCTGAGAGCGGAGAGAGCATTGTTGCCAAGCCGCGCCGGCGACGATGCCCGATTTACGCGCATTCGGAAAGATAAATTTCCCAAACTTTTAAATAAGACCCGCACCCAATTTTGGAAGCGATATTTTCGAAGAAAAAAAAAACCACTGCGGGTGGTATTCGAGATTACACGGTACTTGAAAAAGAAAACATTTACTTACTGTATTAACAGAATATACTTGAAAAAGAAAGTTTAATTAGTATGGAATGATGTGCTGCTTTTAGGAACAAAACGTGTCACTTTTTACTATTTGTTTTGCATCGTGCCAACACAGATAGGTTTTATGGCAATGATGGGATAGGAAAGGCGTAAAAGTGGGAAGGAAGCGGCTGGGGCCTTAATTAAGGTACAGCCCCAGCATTTTCCTGGTATAAAATGGGATACCACGGAAAACCATCTTCAGGGCTGCCGACAGCGGGGGGTCAAACCCACTATCTCCTGGATGAAAGCTCATAGCCCCTAACCGCATGGCCAACTCGCCCATTATTCTGTTTATTATCAAATGTTTTCTTGATCAGCTATTTTCTAAATCTTGCATTAGTTTAGATGTAATAAAAACATTCCAGTCTGTCAGACACACAACAATTTCAAATGCAAATTAAAACACGATAAGCATACCTGTAAAAATCACATATTATGTACAAAGAAGGAATGACATGTTTCATTCTGCAAGAACATCCTCAGATTCTATCAAATTATGTGCATATATGTACACTATAGTTTACATAGTGTAAACTTGTCAATGATATGGAGTAAGGAGATAATATTATGAACCATATGTGAGTAAAAAATGATTACATGGGAAACGACCAGCACCGTATAATGAAATATTTTGTACTTATCTACACTTATTTCATACACTTGCGAGTACTTCAAAGCCGTCTGAACCGTTATAGCACTGAGGCATGTGACACGATAGAGGAGGTAGTAGAGGAGCGGTTTTGAACTTAGCTAGCGGTTCCTCGGGGAGGGGCAGAGGAGGGGAGGGGTGCGTGATTTCTTGAATGTTATTAGCTAGTAACACTAAGTTATCTGCAAATCACAAGCAGTTTATTTGATCTTTCTTGGTTCCAATTTTTGTGTTCATAGGATTTTCCTTGTACCTTTCCCCATCACATATTCTAAACCACAGTTGAAAGTAATGGCGATAAACAATCTCCCTGTCTTAACTCTATTTTAATTGTAAATGGCTCAAATATTTCTCCTCTGAATTTACTTTGAATTTGGTGTTTGTAGGGTTCATTTTATCATTTTTATTAATTTGGCATAAAGTCCAAAATTCCTTAGTATCTTCATCATTGAAGATCTGTGAATACAATCATAAGCATTTTGAAGTCTGCAAAGGTTATGACTTTTTGTTTTTGCCTCTTTTGTAGACATCCATTACTAATTTTCAGGTGATTATCTGTTCTGGGCAGCTTCTCCTATGTGCTCTGTATAAAACTAACAGTTTGTTGTTCGTTAATATTCCCGTCGATGTACTTGCAAAGTCTTGTGGTAATGAAAAAATACAAATGTACAGTACTGTTGTGATAATAGAATATTTTATCAGCAAACACTTCAGGCCCGGTTTCTTCAACTCTGTTCAATTTTACTTAACAAATGTCAACTAACTAACTAAACTAAACTAAACTAACTAACTAAATTAATATTTGAGGGAACGTTAAGATAAAAAGTGCCCCGTTTCACGAACACATTTCCATTTGTTACGAAACAATTGTGAAAGACAAATTAACACATTTCTCTGAAATTTCTGAACACGTTTGGCAGTGAGCGTCTTTTGTTTCTTTACATAAAATGCTTCTAGTGGTGTGTTGAAATAGTATTGTCACACACAGACACATGGTTGACATTATTATAGGTTATGGCTAGTGGAGACCGATAAGACGTAAACATGTCGAGAAAGAGGCAACAAAAGCGTTATTGTGATGAATGCGAGACAAATGTTGTTATAGTTTTAATTTAAAATTATGCGATCGTGCTTAAAAAACGAAAGAACTGACTGTTATATCACAACATTCGATATAAGCACAGGCTATTCTTATCACCAAGAAAATGTGATAATTGATATGTTTTGAATGATTTTCAGGCATTTTTTTATTGTGACAAAAATAATTTAATGCCTTGTTGATGCTGCAATGGCAACAGGAATTCTTTGCAGGATTCTACACACTCTTTTCTTGCACTCGTGAACATAGTCACCTACAATTACATGAAAAGTGTCTCAGGCATAATATGTAACAAGTAGAGGCCAGACCCTACGGTCAACCGATTTCATCGAGCTTCAGTGTACCTGTGGAGAGACACTCGACAGTAATTAGTGTATAAGGGTTTAAGTCAATACACTTTAGTTTTCGAAAATAATGAGGTCAGATGTCATTACACAGAATCCGCTTCGGACAAAGTGGGGTGATAGAACACTAAAAGGCAAACAAATTTTACTTGAACATGTCGGGTCAGCAACCTAATAACTTTTGAAAAATTGATGAATCACTGATTCCAATGCAAGGGAGTTACATCACAGTGACACGGAGTGGTGGCCTAGTGGTCACCGTACTTGTACACGAACCTCGTAGATGTGAGTTCGAGTCTCGTCGCCGCTATAATTGTTGTACAAAATAAATTAATATTTGAGGGAACGTTAAGATAAAAATTGGAACAAAAATATTACGCATATTGCAGTACACTTTATTTTCTATGTGAAATTAATATAGGCCTAAACATTCTCAGAGTTACTGCTGGATCTCTCTCTCTATATATATATATATATAAATTTCTTTCTTTCTTTCTTTCTTAATCTGTTTACCCTCCAGGGTTGGTTTTTCCCTCGGACTCAGCAAGGGATCCCACCTCTACCACCTCAAGGGCACTGTCCTGAAGCGTGAGACTTTGGGTCGGGGGATAAAACTGGGGAGAATGACCAGTACCTCGCCCAGGCGGCCTCACCTACTATGCTGAACAGGGGCCTTGTGGGGGATGGGAAGATTGGAAGGGATAGACAAGGAAGACGGAAGGAAGCAGCCGTGGCCTTAAGTTAGGTACCATCCCATCATTTGCCTGGAGAAGTGGGCAAACACGGAAAACCACTTTGAGGATGGCTGAGGAGGGAATCGAACCCCCCTCTACTCATTTGACCTCTCGAGGCTGAGTAGACCCTGTTCCAGCCCTCATACCACTTTTCAAATGTCATGGCAGCCGGGAATCGAACCCGGCTAATCATACTAACACTACACCACAGAGGCGGACTATATATTAATTTGAGGTAGAAAATGTTCCACCGTTGTAATACTATGTTACTGAAGAAAAGTGTATTTTTTTATTTCATTTATGACTTTATTTTACAAGGACTTTCATAGGAGGTATTATAATTTTAATTTAATATTTGTTTTTATCTAATGTAATAGTATATGTATATGTGTTTCACATCATTAGGTTTGTACCTGTCTGAAGCACAATAAATAAATAAATAAATAAATAAATAAATAAATAAATAAATAAATAAATAAATTCTTAATTTTATTTGCATTTTTACCTTCATATTCCCTGAAATAATAATAATAATAATAATAATAATAATAATAATAATAATAATAATCAATTTATATAAAAAAGCATGGCTATGGCGGGACTCGAACTCACGTCGTCACGGTTCGGAGACAAGTACGATAACCACTTGGCCACTGCTCCACTTGTCTGGGTTGCAACTCTTCACGTATATACGCATTGCATTAGAATTGGGGGATTCATAAATTTTTCGGAAATTATTAGTTTGCGGACTTCACAAATTTAAGTAAAATGTGTTCGCATTTTAGTGTTCTATCACCTCCATGTGGTTCAAAGCGGATCTTGCCTCATGACATGTTTTTTTTTTTTTTTTTTCGAAAACGAAAGCGTATTGAACACGAGTTACTGTAGAGTGTCCTCCAACAGGTACATTAAGCTCGTTGAAATCAATTGGACCTAGGGTCTGACCCCTCCTTGTAAAATCTATAAAAAACTGCTGCACTGGAGACACTGAAAAGTTTCAATCTGTTGGAAACTCGAACCTATTTTCAATATAGTCTATTACCTCGTTCATTATGGGTTTGGTAATTAGAAATATTTCTTCTGACAACTCTAAAAAGTCGTTACTTCTTAGTATGGGTCGTCCTTTGCCTTCTTCAGTTTATAAATAGTCTTCATACAGCAGTAAAGCTTCAAACTTACGTCTTCTACGTGCCTCCATTTTGAAATTTTAGCAGCTGTTAAGAGGTTTAACACAGGGCTGCTGCCAGGTTAATTTAACTCATGTATTAACAATTTGTTAGAGTTAACAGTTCTTCATGAAATGTCCATTTTGTTAAATTATGTGTTAAGTCTCCTTAACAGCAGAGTTAACACTTAACATTCGTTGAAGAAACCGGGCCTACCCTTTAGAATTACACATAATAAACTTCACGCTTGAGTCCGTATTGTCATAAGTATTAACTTGTTAAATCCTTTTGTCAAATATTCCACCTTTACAATACTGTGAATCGTCTTTATTGTTAAGACTATATTAAGCTATAATAATGAGACATGTTTTATCCCACTATTGGGACATCTTCAGTGTTCTTCTTTTTCGACCCGATGAGCTGCTGATGATGATGATTTTGCTCCAAATTACAAAATATAATTTAAAATATTTTATTAAAAGTAGTGTAACATAATAACTGCAGGACAGTCACATTAGAAATTTATAGCTAATCTAAAAATGTCTAATCCCATAACACTACAATTAACAATAGATTCAGTACAATGACTTACTCCTAGCTAAATATTGTAATTGCATTATATCATATACGCATTTACACAAACTTTACAGGATGTTGGATTCTCTTCTTGAAGTGTCATTTATTTTCTGGTAAAGGTTCTAAAACTCTTGCCGATAATGTGTTCCATTACTCATATGAAACAATCACTTACATACTTCAGGAAAAGCCTGCTAACTTGACAAATAGCCCCGTTTTTCCCAGTCTGTTTCTCACAGTAGGATCAAGGGAAAGAAGTAGGTAAGGTTCTGGAACAAAGAAAGGAAATTGTTGTTGATGAAATGAGAGTTCCAATCTTGAGGTCTTAATATAGCTTTGAGAGACCTAAATAGGAACAAGGCACCTGGCATTGATGACATACCCTCAGAATTACTGACTGCCTTAGGATGTTATTCCATTTAGTGTGTAAGATGTATCATACATACAGGAGAAGTGCCATCTGATTTTAGACAGAACGTTGTTATACCTGTTCCCAAGGAAGCGGGTGCTGACAACTGTGAAAACTACAGCACCATTAGTTTAGTATCTCGCGCTTGAAAAATGGAATGGAAAGAGAAGTTCAAGCTGAGTTGGGAGAACGTAAGTTTGGCTTCAGGAAAAATGTAGGAACACGTGAAACAATCCTGACTTTACATCTAATCTGTGTCCGTCTGATTGCCTTAGTGGACAGTACAGTGCTCTTCGGTTCAGAGAACGCTGTGTTCAATTCCTGGCCGGCTTGGATATTATAACCTTAAATGGTTAATTCCCATGGCTTGGGGATTGTGTGCTTGTGCTGTCCCCAACATCCTTACCCTCACACACTACACATACTATCATCTATTACAATAACATGCAGTTACCTATACACGGCAGATGCCGCCTACCCTTGTCGGAGGGTCTGCCTTATTACAAGGGCTGCATCTGGCTAAAAATAGCCACGCAAAATTGTTGTTGTTGTTGTTGTTATTATTATTATTATTATTATTATTATTATTATTATTATTATTATTATTATTATTATTATTATCTAATCTTGGAGGATCAAATTAAGAAACAAGCCCACATGGCATTTGTAAATCTAGAAAAGGCATTTGATAATGTTGATTGGACCAAGCTATTTGATATTCTGAAGATGGTCAGGATCAGATACCAAGAAAGAATTATATGCAATCTGTACAATAATCGGTCTACAGTGATAAGAATCAAAGGTTAGGAAAAATAAGCAGCAATCCAGAAAGGATTGAGGCAAGGCTGCAGTTTGTCCCCCTCTCAGCTTCATTGTTTATATAGAACAGGCAGTAAAGGAAATCAGACGAATTTGGAAAAGGAATCGCAATCCAAGGAGAGGAATTCAAAACTGTGAGATTTGCCGATGATATTGTTATTTTATCTGAGTCTGCAGAAGATCTAGAGAAATTGCTGAATGGTGTAGGCAGAACAAGATGAAAATAAATCCAGAACAAAAGTAATGGAGTGCAATCAAATGAATCAGTTGATACAGGAAATATTAGATTAGGAAATGAAGTCTTAAAGGAAGTAGATGAATATTGTTACCTGGATAGTAAAATAAATGATGGCAGAAGTAAGGAGGACATAAAATACAGACTAGCACAAGTAAAGAAGACCTTTCTTAAGAAAGGAAATTTGCTCACATCGAACGGGGTTAAGTCAGGTTGTGAGTTTCACAAATAGGAAAAGTCCTCTCAGTTTTAATTACTATGTTAATGGATTGAAAGTTCCTTATGGGAATGATTGTAAGTACTTAGGTGTTAATATAAGGAAAGATCTCCATTGGGGTAGTCACATAAATGGGATTGTAAATAAAGGGTACAGATTTTTGCACATGGTTATGAGGGTGTATTAGGGGTTGTAGTAAGGATGTAAAGGAGAGGGCATATAAATTTCTGGTAAGACCCCAGCTAGAGTATGGTTCCAGTGTATGGGACCCTCACCAGGATTACTTGATTCAAGAACTGGAAAAAAATCCAAAGAATAGCAGCTCGTTTGTTTAGGGTGATTTCCGACAAAAGAGTAACGTTACAAAAATGTTGCAAAGTTTGGGCTGGGAAGACTTGGGAGAAAGCTGCTCGACTAAGTGGTATGATAAGTAAAACTCTTTCAAGATTAAAATTATTGTGTCCACCTTTTCAATACAAATATATTTTTTAGTGATTAAATTCTACATGAATTAAAAACACCAGTTAGAAACATGTTTAGCCCTAGTTATGGGCATCTTCAGCCTAATGCTAATCTTAAGGTCAAGAATTAAAACTATAAACATTGGAACTTAATAGTAAACCTAACTTAATACTAAATACAATGGTCTTATGCTTTTTACATAGTTTACAATATGTACATTAACTTGGCTAGAATTTATGAACAAAGAATTAATTTATTTTATAATGACTAGACATCCAAATTGTAGATTGGATTGATCACAGCATGAATTGGGGTTTCTCAAATTGTATTGACTAGAGATTTATCACAGTGTGAGTCGGGGTTTCTTTAACTGTTATGGTCGCCGAGTCGTAAGAATTGTTACAAAACCAGAACCTTGGTTAAGGTCATTCATGTTAGGGTTTGAATCTGTTTGAATATTCCTTTAGAAAGAAGCATGGTTATGTTTTAAGGTTGAAGCATGTATGTTGGAAACATATTGTTGATATATTCATTAGTGCTCATTGGATAAAAATTTGGAATACCGTATTACGTCATTCTTGTTGATTAACTTGAACAATGCACCAATGGGAAGTTAATCAACAAGAATGGCATAATATTCAAAAATTTTATCCAATGAGCACTAATGAATATATCAACAATATATTTCCAACATACATGCATCAACCTTAAAACATAACCATGCTTCTTTCTAAAGGAATATTCAAACAGATTCAAACCCTAACATGAACGACTTTAACCAAGGTTCTGGTTTTGTAACAATTCTTACGACTCAGGCGACCATAACAGTTGAAGAAACCCCCACTCGCGCTGTGATACATCTCTAGTCAATACAATTTGAGAAACCCCAATTCATGCTGTGATCAATCAAATCTACAATTTGGATGTCTAGTCATTATAAAATAAATTAATTCTTTGTTCATAAATTCTAGCAAAGTTAATGTACGTATTGTACATACTGTACATATTGTAAACTATGTAAAAAGCATAAGACCATTGCATTTAGTATTAAGTTAGGTTTACTATTAAGTTCCAATGTTTATAGTTTTAATTCTTGAACTTAAGATTAGTATTAGGCTGAAGATACCCATAACTAGGGCGAAACATGTCCCTAACTGGTGTTTTTAATTCATGTAGAATTTAATCACTAAAAAATATATTTGTATTGAAAAGGTGGACACAATAATTTTAATCTTGAAAGAGTTTTACTTATTGTATCTTCAAGACAGAACAAAATGAGATTAGTTACTTGTAAGTGGTATGTTCTGAGCTGTCAGTGGAGAGATGGCGTGGATAGACATCAGTAGACGAATAAGTTTAAGTGATGTCTTCAAAAGTAGGAAAGATCACAATATGAAGATAAAGTTGGAATTCAAGAGGAAAAATTGGGGCAAATATTCATGTATAGGAAGGGGCGTTAGGGATTGGAATAACTTACCACGGGAGATTTACAGTAAATTTGCAATTTCTTTGCAATAATTTAAGAAAAGGCTAGGAAAACAATAGATAGGGAATCTGCCACTTGGGTGACTGCCCTAAATGCAGATCAGTATTGATTGATTGATATAGGAATTAGATGTTTGTGAAGACTTTTCATCTGGAGCATGGCATTGTATGGAAATGAAACATGGACGATAACTAGCTCACAAAGAAAAAGAATAGAAGCTTTTGAAATATGGCGTCAGAGAAGAATACATAAAGAGAAATGGATAGACCGAATTTCAAATGAAGTGGTACTAAATCGAATTGGTGAAAAGAGAATGTTTTGGCAAAATTTGACCAGAAGAATAGAGAGAATGATAGTACACATCTTAAGACACCCTTTTTGAGGGAAGTGTCAGTGGTATGAACGGTAGCGGTAGACAAAGGTATGAATATGGAAAACAGATTAGAGTAGATGGATGTAATAGTGAACTAGAAGTGAAAAGGTTAACATAAGGTAAGGTGGCATTGAGAGTTGCATCAAACAAATCTATGAACTGATGACCCAAACAATAATTCCACATGCGGCAACAGTCTTCCACAGAAGAGGAGGTTAAGAATGTTTTGGTGTAAGCTTATATGACCAGTATTAATGGATAGGTTAATAGACTTCTTTCAGGAAATTAGTCTGCATTAGCATTGCAAATGTGTTGTTTCAACCACTCTTCTGCAGCCTTGTTAAGATGATATGACACAAGCAAGGTGGGTGCCTATATTTGTACAGCAGCAAGAAGGCTAGGTGGTGGTGCTCCTATTGGCTTGCCCCTTTCTTCAGTTGATGATATCCGGTCTTGAACAGTGTGACCCAGTGCAAAGATTCTTGGGTCTCACAATAAGCAAAGCTTACTAATTTCTGCTAGTCTGTTTCATTCTTTCTCTCGAGTTTTATTTCATGGTTGAGAAGTTGAGAGGTGACAATTACAGTTACGTTCCTTCACCTTCGTGGTAGTGCTTTGTTTGGTGGTCCGTTATGTAAATCTTCATAAGTGAACAGGGAATAGAAGAGAGAGGATAAAGATGAACACAGGAGGAGAAATGGATCCAAACAGGTCAATGGAAGTAATGGAAAGAAACAAACAACCCTTGTATTCCTGTATTCACCTTTATTGTCTTCCCTTTTACTGTCTTTATCTGGCTATCTTATCCCACACTTCCCACATCAAGATAAAATTCTATGAAGATGGCTCTTCACTGAGCGTTGATGCCTGCCGTACTGATGAAACTGGGAAGATGAAATGTGATAATCAGAGGCTGAGAAGAAATGGACGAAAAGTATTTGGCATTGATTAGGAGAGAGCCCATTTATTTGAAGATGTGGGTATTGTCCTTGTCTTTTTATTTTTTCATGTTTGTCACCTATATCTGTTCCCTCTTGCCAGCAATGACCTGTCATTGTTCTTATCCTAATCTGTGTTCCTTTTCATTTTCTTATCCTTTATATGTATTGATTTGTCACTTGTTCTTTCGTTTCTACTAATTATACCTTTAAGTATATTTCCCTTAAATTTTATTGCCGGTAGAAACAGAACTGCATGGAGTAGGTGTTTCATGAAATCACGTCAGCGGCAGTAGGAACACTTGTTAATGGGCACCCTTTTGTCTTGTTTCCTGTTGAAGAAGTTAGTGTAAGGGTTGGTGGAATGTTCCTTACCACCACTTGACTTCATTGTAGAATGTAGAGTTTTGAGGTCTAAAAGTAGCAAGGAATATTAGAATATAGTCACTGTAAGATTTTGTTCTTTATTACTTGGATCTGTAATAATATTAGCGCACTCACACTTTATTATTACACAGAAGTCCATGAAATCACTATGCATAGTCCTACACCAGACACAGTGTTCTCTGTTTATAATAACCTGTTTATTTGCATATCACTCCTTCAGTATCATTATCATGTCTCTTCTCACTTGACCTAATTTCTTTCATGGAGCCTGCTTTATATTTCTCATAACTCTTTAATCTACTGTTTCCCTGAGGCTTCCCAAACTTTCTCATACTTCAAGAATTGGTGTACTTCCACTGGCACCTCAATTTTTCAGAAGTAGTTTAATTGTTGCTCAATGCTTGCCTTATTGGCTTTCTATTATGCAAGGCACATCCAACATTTTTTTTCTTTTTTGTGATTTCAGTTTATTTAAATGATTGAAGATTCCAAGATTAGCATTTGCCATTGTGAACAAGCTGAGTGATGCTACATGTATTGTCAGGAAGTTAAGAGAGAGGGAGAAGTACCACATGGAAACATAATAGCATGAGGACGGATCAGAAATGACAAAGAAGGTGAAAACTGGAAATTTTCCTCAGCATCAGAGTCTTTACCTAGACATGAAGGATCTCCCCATTAGGTCCAAACTTGCTTTTCATTGACTGTGATACATTGCAGTTTTCTGAGCTGAGTGGCACAGGTGGTAGACCCCAAGTTAGCTCAAGTTCAATCCCAGCTCGTGGTGGTATTTAAAAGTGCTCAAATATGCCAGTCTTGTCAGTAGATTTACTGGCACAAAAACTGAGGAACAAAATTCCGTCACTTTAACACTTCCAAAAACCATAAAAATAGTTAATGGGGACATAAGATTAATAATAATAATAATAATACTTTGTGGTTATCGGGGAATACTCTATTTGGTTAGTGTTCCTTATATGGCATAACAACTTAAATCTTCACTGACTTCTCAATGAAGCACTCACAGTTTGAATCCTTGCCTCTGCATGTGTAATTTTTACATTGAAAAGTCACTCTCTTATTGTTCGAATTCCATGCAAAATCCAAAATTGCATGTGTTTTGTTACTGTTTTGTATTTATCGTTTTATGACTTTGTAATGTACATTGCACGAAGACTGGAGTGCCCTCAGTTCCAGACCACTTGTGATTCTGTCATGACAGTGAGTATGGGTTTTATGTGAGGTTTTCATACCTGCTCCTGCTAATTTTTTTTACAATTTGCTTTACGTCACACCGGTACAGATAGGTCTTATGGCGACGATGGGATGGGAAAGGGCCAGGAGTGGGAAGGAAGCGACCATGGTCTTAATTAAGGTGCAGCCCCAGCACTTGCCCGGTGTAAAAATGGGAAACCAGAGGAAACCATCTTCAGGGTTGCCAGCAGTGGGGTTCGAACCCACTATCTCCCAAATGCAAGCTCACAACTGCACGGCCCTAACCATATGGCCAACTCAGTCGGTTCCTGGTAAATGTTACTACTTCATCTTAAGTCATGTTTTACAATATCCCACTCCTCATCCTAGATAATTTCAGTTACATATGCTCCAGTGTATACAAAAAACAACACAGGTACCTAGTGCAGTTTCTGCATATGTCACTAAAGGCTACATTTTTTCAGTTTTTAAGGTTTGATGCTCAATCCAAGCAGCTGCTAGGTTGTTGCTTTTATTTAATTTGTTAGGGTATTTTGAAGGATATTTTTGAAGTTCATACAGTAACTGCATTTGCCATGTCATTAGATACCCTTGTTCTTCCTCTTGTTACTAAGAAATTGTACTTTGCTGTGTGTCATTTCATTCTCACCTGTCAGGAATAAACAGTTGTGTTTTGTGGCAATGATTGCTGTAGCTCAGGTCAAAAATGTTAATAAAGTTCTTGAAAAAAAAATGTCAGTGTATATCTTAATAACATGCCATAGGACATGTGGCTCAAGCATTTTATTGATGTTTTAGCATTATTTTTTATGATTTTCTGTTTTG